>NW_026918115.1:0-13819 GCF_032062105.1 Saccostrea cuccullata
AAAAATAAATACGGATACAAAATAAAGCCTCCATACGCATTAGTATAGCATTTGTAAGCCTTTGGAAGGCTTTAAAAGTCAAATTTGTTATATTTTGCAAGTTTTTCTCCGATTGGCATTGTTGTTAATAGTTTTTTTCTTCAAAATCTTTATATTTACCTTGCGTTGATGATTGTCCACAAGAAGACTTCCACAGAATCCTGCGATTATGTAATTAAAGAGCAAAAATTGCCCATTTTTAACTTTCAGTATGTTATAGCAAAGAATGGGATCATTATATTTACTACAATGTAACTTTAATATAATCATGATTAATTTGGAACTTAGAAATGACTTGTGTTTGTTATCTATATACGCTTACAAAATCCATTTTAGAAACAACCTTTATCAAATGCATTTTCACATTATTCGTTTTTGTTTCAGCTAAAGACTGTAAGGGCCTTCGTGAAAATGGCCATACATATTCCGGTGTATACGAGATTTATCCCTTTGGTACAGACCCCCGCCCTGTCAGAGTATACTGTGATATGATCACGATGGGAGGAGGCTGGACGGTATTTATTCCTTTATTTATTAAAAAATGACGCATTACATTAGAGTACAGATTTATATATTTTGTTCTTGTTTTGTCCGTGATAGACACACACACAAACATGTAAAAAGTATTGCTGAAAAAAATTATTATTAGATTAATGTATTTTTTTGAAAGGTAATCCAAAAACGTGTTACTGGATCCGTGAGTTTTGATAGAACATGGGACGATTATAAAAATGGTTTTGGTGAAGCGGGACAAGATTTCTGGATCGGTAATTATTAATTAAATTCAAAAAATTTGATTAATTTAATGTATTTCAATTCTTAACGGGAGACCAAGAGAGATAACGTCAAAATAGAATTCTGAACAATAGTTTGACAATACAAAAATAAAACGCCGGTAGCATGACAATACGAGGGGTGATCAAAAAGTTCGCAAACTAATTGAATAACTTCCATAAAAGAAATAATATTTGGTTTCAGTGTTGATAATATTTTAAATTAGTCCTCTCCGATTTAAATGCACATCTGCCACCGTTCTGCTCATGCGCGAATCACGTGATATTGGCGATCACGTGACCCCCTCTTTAGCGTTCTGTCACAAAAGCTGAAAGATTTTTCTTAGTTTTATATTTCTTTCCATGTAAGTTAATTTTTATAACAAGAACAGTTCATTTGTCAGAAATAGTCAAATCTCGACAACAGAATGAGTGGATAAGAATTTCCTTTCCAAAAATAAGCATGACGATCATCAAAACCCAAATTTTCTGTCTTGGGAGAGAGGTTTATTCAAGGTGGATAAAGAATGGGTGCCTTCTTTTTATCATATCTAATATGTTTAAAATCTAAAGCAAACGATGTTTTAGGTATTTAATAACTATATTATTGTTGAAATATTCAACTATTTTTCAAAGTCTAAATTACAGGTCTTTGATAGCAAATTGCTTCATCAAATACACATCTCTTTTCAAATTTGCTCTCATTGGGCAACAAAACCAGTATCACAGACCTGCCTACCCTTTTCATTGCAAGGGTGTAATTTCAGTACATTTTTTGGAGGAATTTCAGTTGCAGAAGCGTAATCAATCAATTTTTCTTATTTCGTTGTTCTTACTACTATAATTCTCAAAACAACCAAAATTGAGCATTACTAAACAAAGCTGGCATAAAATTTTCTTTTTCAGATCAATTAATAAAATATCAGTTTCCTATGTCAAACGCAATTCAAGCGTACATCCTTAATGAAGCATTTGGTTGATTTGTATCAAATCACTTAATTGAAGGCTTGCGTTTGCATGGTTACACAAATCGTATATTAATATTATTATAACATTATATTTTATCTTTTTAACACTCACATTTCTCTTTCTTGTTTTAAGCAATGTTAAAATAAACTAAATTGAGCAGAGAAATGACTGTACCTATTTCAATATCATTTTATATTAACGTACAGTGTAAGTAGTTCTTTCTCGTCTTTCAAATCTTCGCCATACCAGTTTACATGTAACTACGAGGTATAATACGTACGTTATTGAACCAGTCCTCTTTTAATTACTTTCATTAGAACTTCTCAATCCATTTCAGCAGGTCGTACTTTAACTCTAGATTTGGTCGTTCATAAAGGATTTTAAACCAAAATTCAAAAGCGTAAACTTAAATACAAGTGGCGTAATAGCGTAAATATGTGGTAAAAAGCGGAAAAATTACGCCAAAAGCGGAAGGGTAGGCAGGTCTGGTATCATTTATAACCATCTGTCTTCCTTCACTAAAACGACCAATGGAATCATGATGCATCGACTGAATTTATAGGAAGTCATTTATCTTTAGAAACTGTGTACAAATTATTATACGCTACTTCAAAGGGATTTCTAAGATATATAATAAATTCTACAGTCGTTTGTTGAATGAGTACGAGTGAGACAACCATTTTTCGTGACAAGTGACCTACATAGTGACGTCATTTTCACATCGTAACGTCACAATCAAGGAGCAAAACTTTATTCAGCATATGCTATTTATAGAGCCCGTGAATGGCTATGTGTGTACCAATTTTTATTCTAATCTGAAATGTGGTTTTGTAGATATAGAGATAGATCGCGAACTTTTTTATCACCCCTCGTACACTTATAATTTTACTTTTCCTTAATCCATCATTTACTACTAATGGTATTATCAGTTACACAATCAGTTAGTGACCTAATACAGAGTCATACAGGGTGTGAAATGGAAACCCGTATTGGGCGAGGCGAAGCCAAGTCCCAAAACGGATTTCCATTTCACAACCTGTATGACCCCGTATTGAGTCACTAACTGACTGTGTTACGAATTTATCCCGCTGAAGGCCTTCTTAAATATTAAAAAAGAAATCTTGGTGCATATCATGAAAATATCAACTTTTATTTCAATAACATTCAACGTAAAATATCGTAACAAGAAACTGAAGTAATCAAACTACCTACGTAAACCGTTTCTTAGCCGCCATTTTTATTTACAATAACAACGCTTCGAACGGAATCGCGTGCTCGATTTCATTTTACTCCTTGACGGTGACGTAATACGGAAAATTTCATGGCGTCATGTGATTAGCTTTTATCCAGTTAGTAATCTATAAATTTGTCTGAAGCGGGATAACGCCGTTTACACATTATTAATTTCAATTTATGTTACTCAGGAAATGAAGTGATCCACCAGTTAACAAAGAAAAAGACCTCAAGTCTCTACATTTCCATCACTCTGGTTAACGGTAGCAAACTATACGAGTTGTACGATCAGTTCTCAGTTTCAAATGAAGCAGATAACTATCAACTCTTTCTGGCGGGGAATGCCTCCGGAACCCTAGGTACTTAAATAGAAATTATTTTCACTTCATTATCGAGAGAGATGTGTAGAATTATACTATTTTAAACTTATAAATGAAAGAAAAGTTAACGTGAATGTCTTTATAAAGTAGCTTTGTAAGGCCATTTAAAAAACCGTTTGGTTACCCTCTTACGTTCGACTGGCTTAAAATGGCTCGACTCAAATATTTAGTAACCTCTAGGAAGCATTTTTTTTCTATGCAAATGTCAACGAAAATAATATTTTCTGAGAAAAAAAACATCCTCACCTATTTATCGACCAAATACTTTCAGACCAAGTTGGAAGAGATGTAAAACAAACATTATTGTAAAGTTGGCTTAATATAATTTTTCAGGTAACAGTATGTTTCACACTGGCTCACCTTACAGCGATCTGTCTGGCATGAAGTTCTCGACGTCTGACAGAGATAACGATCGGTGGACTGATGGAAACTGTGCTGCTTACTGGGGAGGAGGCTGGTGGTTCAACATGTGTCATAACGCCTTCCTGAACGGTCCTTGGTCTCTAGACTCGTGGTTTGGGCTTTGGTATCCCAAAGTTACAAACGGGACATCTGTCTGCGAAACACAAATGATGATCAGACGTCATTAGGTGACATGTGATAAAACATTCAAAATTTTCTTGATAATTTCATGTCACTGTGGCTTATAATCTGATACGAAGGTTATTACTTCCCATGCAGTAAAATGGCGTCTGGTCTGCAAGAGTGCCTTTTTAATTCAAACAAGTAAAATTCTTTCTACTGTATTTGGCGTTCAGTGGTTTTTATACACTGTCTGAGTATGAGAAGTTAAAAATGTCTTCATTTATTTAATTTTCTTACATTGACAGCTGATGATTTGATGGGACTTAATAAAAGCTCTCGGAACTATTCCCATGAAATAGTCCTTTAAATTATAGCCTCTACATTTGTACCGAGAAACCCTAGTCCACTAATTTAATCTTTTTGGTTTAATTTATATGCGCCCGGATCGAAAGATCCGAGGCATATATTGTTTTTGTCCTGTCTGTCTGTCTGTCTTTTTGTCTGTTTGTCTGCAAACTTTAACCTTCGCCATAACTTTTGAACCATAAATATTAGATACTTTATATTTGGTATGCCTACTCCACTAATAAAGCTCTTTCAAATGACATCAAGGTCAATGACCTTGTGAACTTAACTGTGACCTGTATACTAAAAATAGAGGAATTTTGCAAACTTTAACCTTTGCCATAATTTTTTAACCATAAATGATAAAGACTTCATATTTGGTATACATACAACACTTATTCAGCTCTTTTAAAAGACACCACGGTCAATGACCTTGTGACCTTGACTGTGGGCTATACGCTAAATATAGCTTTTTTGACGGCAAACTTTAACCTTCGCCATTACTTTTGAACGAAGAAAAATAGAGACTTAATATTTGGCATGCATTCTCCACTAATGAAGCCCTTTCACACGACACCAAGGTAAATGACCTTGTGACCTTGACTGTGTCACATGCTAAAAATAGCTTTCTTGAACTTTAACCATAACTTTTGAACCATGAAAGATAGAGACTTCATATTTGGTATGCATATTTCACTTATCAAGATCTTTCAAATGACACCAAGATCAATGACCTTTTGACCTTCACTGTGACCTTTACGCTAAAAATATGTTTTTTTAAATTTGTTGCCGCCGGGTGCATAGTGTTTCACAAACACATCTTGTTCTAGTATGAAATCAACTTGTTTACAAACTCTGCTAGATTGGGTATAACAAGAGAGCGTCTTCATTTGATATACTATTAGTTTTTACGATGTGCTGTTCCCGAACATAGACACTTCCAATCAGACTTTGTGCAAAGCTTCAGCCATCTAATTAACTGAAGAATGTGCAGGGTACACAATGTTAATGTAAACTGTGGACATTGCTGTACCCTATAAGGAGATGGGAGACGGAGCTTCAGTAAGGGGCAGACTATATTAATATTAATGAAGTGACACTCTGACTTACTAATTGCAATTACCATATACGTGATCCCTATGATGCAGCTTCTTGTACAAAAGACGTGTGCACTGAGTATCAATAGCTCCGAGACGGACTATGAGAGCTTTTAACATCTTAGCTCCGAGACGAACTATGAGAGTCTTGACGAACTTAGCTCTAAGACCTTTGTGAAACAATAACTTCTAGATTTCCCCATCTTGGCTCCAGTATCTTTGTTATTGAACTTTTCATGTACCATTGTTTTTGCATTTGCTGTGACTATATAATAAAACTATAAACTTACAAGGTCTTCTTAATCCAAACACATTTGTTAATCATGTTATATATATACGCATTAATTGGTGCCATGGACCAGGACCAGAACAGGAAATCTCTCCACGCTGAAAAGCGAAAGACACTCAAGACTACTGTAAGTAACTGTTTTATTGTACCTTAATTTTAAAGTATTGACAACCGAGACATGTTGAACCGTTTTGACAGGCGCGGATCGTCAGATCAAACGAGACGCGAAGCGTCGAGTTTGATCTGATGATCCGCGCCTGTCAACGAGACGTGATACGGCTCTTCGGATCAAGTTACTGTTATAATGATAGATTTATTATATACCCATTTATAACTAGCTAAGTTTAGCAAAATAAAACTTTAGAGATGAATTCTATAATATTTATCCATTAAACAAAGCGTAATAACAAGGGACTTTTTAACGCGCAAGAAAAATAACGTCACGTTTCTGCGTACTACGTCATCAGTTTCAGAGAGTGGTGATATGGATTCAGAAAACAACATGTTGGTGATCCGGAAATCGGATCACGACGTCACGTGATAGCGTAAAATCAACAGTAAAATTGAGTGATACACATTAGGTATATAATAAAAAGGTTTATCAAATGCAGTTGGTACAAATAGGATTTCAAACATAATAATACCGTATGAGGGGGATCCTGGCAAATTTAAAGATTGTACAAGTAACAGCTTTTTAAAAAGCTTGCCTGACTAAATCAATCAATTTATCTGCATGAAGAGTGATAAACCTTTTGAGCATAAATACCTTTATGGGTTTAAAACATGTCCTATGACTTTATATTTTGAGAACCCTGTGTAATTGAAATCTTGGTTTTATTTTACTTGCAGAAGAATCATCTCTGCACAGCATACAAAAGAGTTATTATTCTGTGTGGGGGGGGGGGGGGTCTGCAAGTGGAGTGATCTTCCCTTGCATCTAAATTGATTTCAAGCTACATTGTATAACCTAGGATATCTTCTTAAACAGGTCGAGGAAACTATCTCATATGGATATTGTTGCGATTGCGCACAGAGCTGCTCACAGCAAACAATGATCCAATCCAGTGAACGAGCCGAAAAGCATGATAGTCTACTACATGTTTATTTTTACTACAAACACGTGGGTCAGGAAATTTATACGCGATTTCAAACGACTGCTGCAAAGTCAGCTAACAATTTTTTTGAAATGTGTTATGAAAAATACGAAGATTAGATACTAATTAAGATTCCCCATGCTCACATTAACAAACAAAGTAAGTTTTCCTTGTTAAATAGTACGTTGAAATACCACTCACAAAGTCTTCACAAGTTAATAAGACTCAAGTTTTTAACTCGATATTCGTTAATTTGCCATGTTACTGGTTAAATTAGTTGTTGCTCGGTTATTATATGTTACTAGAGATTAAAAGTTGCATTTTATAAGCAAAAAAAAAAAAGAAAAAAAGAAAAAGAATTCTTAAGTTGCACTTTTTTTTATTATTTACCTGTTATATAAACCCTCATGCACATTGATCATAAAACGTGAGTAGCATATATTTCGAAAGTTGTATATGTTGGAAACATTGACAATAACGTGACACACCTCAGAGTTGATTGTTTTTTGGACCAAGGAATAGTCACGGGAAAACTGTCAACAAACGGACTTGTACAATGGAGTAGAGAAAAACCTAATTTTTATCATTGTAAATCATTTGTATATAAATGTGAGCATGGAATTAGTAGATAATGATGTTCATATTGTATTAAGTATGTAAAATGCTTGGAAAAATGAATCACGTTTTTCCGATAGCGATTTAAAAAATTGGCCTTTTAGAAACACACGTGTACATGTAGTATTTTTGTAGTAAACTGCAACTCGTTGGGCTGATTGGTCGATTTGTCAGTCACGTTGGTTGCTCACGTAACATGTAAATTTATTCCGACGTCACAGAAAATAGTTTCCTCGACCTGTTAACGGGGGGGGGGGGGGGGGTTATAGTGACACTATCATATGTTGAGAATGAAATAAGTAAATTCATTTTTTACACCTTAGGCCTGGTGGAAAGAGAAATCTTAAAAATCCAAGTTTTTTCACTGCTTTCTTATTTATTGTGTATCTGAAAAGACACATATAATAGATCATGCATCTGGAGACGATGACTTGAACTGCGTTGTTTATTATTATTGGACTAGTCCATTTATGGAATAGACCAACCGCGGGATCGGAAACAAATTAGAAAAATCATTTCTTTAGTGTTGCATGTCAATATACTGATGTATACGATATGTTGTTTTACAGAATGATATAAAACTTGTAGATACAATTTTTGAGGCATTAGAATGAGGTTTTCATTGGAAGTTGGCACACCCATTCATACAATAGAACAATCCAAAGAGCTTACTAGTGACATTTGGCGCAAAAAGAGCTATGCACCCCTTTCGTAGAATATAAATGGACTGATCCAGTATTATAGAAATGCAGAAAAAACTATAAATATGTTGAAACGGCAAATTACATGGAAAAATCTGTTCCTTGCAAAAGAGTAGAGGAAATAAACACTTCAGTGAATTGCATCAGCAATATCATTCTTTTCTCTGAAAACTGTTTCTTTTAAAATGCCAATGTAAATCAGCTTGCACAAAATCTAGCTCTTTCAACAGATGATCGCACACTTTCGGATCTTGGAAATATCAATCCTTATACAGCCTGACGCCGTGACGTCAGGCAATAAAATCAGTTGAAAAATATTCTTTCATGAACAATTTATCAGATGAAAAGGTCACGAAATTCCCGAATAACCCAAGGGGGACCTGGAAGGCCTTGAAAAATGAATTCTCCACACGATTTGCTGAAGTAATAGATTCTCAGCATGCGTTCATGTTATTACGAAAAGTTCACCAAAAACCCGAAGAAAATGTTCTGATTTTTGCCAAAAGATTATTGTCATTGGCCCAAGCAGCATATAAAGGTCTCGAAGAAGGACCTTCAGTTGAACGTCAATTGATCGGAATATTTGTCGATGGCTTATTACAAGACAAATTGAAATTCAAGGTCATGCGTGAAAACCCTGCAACTTTGCAAGCAGCTATAAACTGTGCTATGGCTGAACAAAACCTGAAATCGAAATCAGTTCGGGTATGAACAGACCCATATACCCATGAAGGTCGACCATTATAGATCTAAACGCCTTTCAAAAACAATACCAGAGAGAAAATGTATGTATTCAGTAAAACGAGCAACAAACTATCAGAGTGTTGAATGTTGGAATTGTGGAAATAAAGGACACATTAAAGTTGTAAACATAGGTAATCAGACATTACGTACAGAGCTCATCTCAACGAATGTTGTCTTTAAGTAAGACAAAGCCACACAATTAACCGACAAAATGTGTACATCCAAAAATGCAAAATTTATGCAATTTTGATTTGATACTATGGAATAGATCTTATATAAAAACTTCAAACTAGTTCATCATTATGGAAAGCCATAAGGGCACCCCCAGGGTCGGGGTCTATATATTCTATAGTTTTAACCCTGGCCACCCATGATGTAAACCCTGGCCGTCCACCCTCGCCTTCCCATGCTTGCATCCTGGAACTCCCAGGGTCCGGGTCTATGTAATCAATAGTTTTAACCCTGGCCACCCATGATGTAAACCCTGGCCGTCCACCCTTGCATTCCCATGCTTGCATCCTGGACCTCCCAGGGTCAGGGTCTATGTAATCAATAGTTTTAACCCTGGCCACCCATGATGTACACCCTGGCTGTCCACCCTGGCCTTCCCATGCTTGCATCCTGGACCTCCCAGGGTCAGGGTCTATGTAATCTATAGCTTTAACCATGACCACCCATAATACATGTACACCCAGGCCGTCCATCCTAGCCTTCCCATGCTTGCATCCTGGAACTCCCAGGGTCAGGGTCTTTTAACCCTGGCATGCCCACGCTAGCCCTGGCCGTCCACCCTAGCCTGGCCATGTTTACATCTTTAACCCTGGCCGTCCACCCTAGCCTGGCCAATCCATGTTTGCAGCATGCCAATCCCATGCTGGCCTGGCTTGCGTACCTGGCAGTTTAAACCCTGGCATGCCCAGGCTAACCCTGGCCATGGCCAAGATTTTGGGTGACCTCGATCATTCCCAAGTTTCTACGAGATAACCGGCCAAGATTCCCAGAGATAGAGATTTGATTTGGCCAAGATTTCCAATGACGCAGATGGATTCGCACAGCATCAACATCGTCATGATCGTGTTCGTCAGCCTGTAGACTAGTGTAGTGTAGCAGAGAATCAATACATTGAAATATCATCCCAGCAATGTAATGGCTTTAATTAAGTACTGATGATTCTGCTTATAAGATAAATTTCGTATACATGTAGGATGTGATCATTGGTAAATAATGACACATGAATTATTATTTATAGAGGATAGAAAGATGGTGGGGAATTCTGAGAGGGAAGTGTACAGATAGATGGATTCATCACTTTAAGGTAATGTTTATGGCCCTGTGATTGAATATGTGTGGTGCTTATAATTCTTAGGTTTACCGGTCAGAGATTTTTTTCTACAAATACAACTCATACTGCTACTTTTCTCTTCCTTTGTTATGCATTGTAAGAGCTACAATTTAGACAGATATGTCTGGTTGGTCTGCCCATCTGTCTCAGTATTTGTCATCAAAATCTTGTACTTTGGCCTTAGTTTTTGAATTCCTGGAGCTAGGGCTTTCATATTTTATGTGTTTTTTTTTAATGTATCAATACCTTTCTATGGGTACCAACATAATGGACTTTTTGATCAAGGAGTTTAACTCTTGTATCCAAAATGCCTTTTGAATACCAGTGTGGTTTCTTTCCTCACGACCTTTACCTAAGAGGTAAATGTACATTTAAAAAAGTTTAACCTTTGCAATGAGCTGTCATACAAGGGCATCAGTATTTCACTAACACATCTTGTTTTCAATATTTTCTAAGAGTAAAGAACTTGAAAATTCACTATGCAAAAATGTTACATATTAAAATGTAAAAGGTATGATTTTTTGACTCTATTAATTTTGAACAACAGTGGCATATATTGAATTGATATCCATAGACAGATTTCAAGATATTTTTTCCCCATTGGTATATTTCTTCATGTATATCTGCATTTTTTCAGGAATTGGAAAAGAATGGTGATTTTACAATTGGGGATAAATTACATACGTAAGTTTTTTTCTATTTATTTTTTTTCTCACCTTCCTTAAAAATATTTCAATAATTTTAGGTCACCTGACGGCTGAGTAAACTCAGGTGACCTATTGCCATCTGTTTTCACCTGTCATCGTTCGTCATGCTTTAACATTTGAACATTTTCAGCATCTATGAAACCACTGAACCATTTTCAACCAATTTTGGCACAAATCATCTATATATATCTTGTGTTAAGGCAGGGCTCTAATATTTATTTAGTGAAATGCATGAATTCTTTGAATATCTTTGCCTTTGTTCCTGGGTATTATGGCAATGATCTTGGTATAATTATATTTATGACAAAGAAAGCTGCTTTTTCCCAAAATGGTTAATTTTCTGGCCCCTGGGACAGAGGTACTTTGGGGGGGGCGTTACATAGTCTGAAAATTATTTAATGCTTTGAAATCTGCACTTCGGTATTAATCCACAACATGATGAAATAAAATTTATAAAATTTCCAAAATTTTGAAAGATGTGGCTCCAGGGTCAGTGGTTCCTGTGGGATGGGATGCACAACTGATAAAGTGGAAATACATTTTCTCTTTGTTATTCTGATCTACCTCTGGTATTAAGTAACCAAAGTAATTTCATGACCCTTGGTTTAAAACATGAATCAAATCCAATTGTTGGAAAATTATTGCTTGATACTCAGGTGACCTATAAGGCCCATGGGCCTCTTGTTGTTGTTGCTGCTGTTGTTGTTGTTGTTTTTTTTTTTGGGAAATATGAAAATTATTGATTGATTATATCTGTATTAAAAATGATGCTTGCTACATTGTCTTAATAGTTGCAGTATAGTATCCGGTACTTTTAAATTTGAGCACTGTAACTTGTGTCAATTTCCTCTTTTGCAGAAACTGATAGTTTCAAATTAAAATTAAGCATTTGCAGGGTCTGTAAATTTAAGAGATTAAGATTTTCATGTTTATTTTCAGGGCCTTAGTTCAGTATTGCTACATGAATATTATTAGGACAGAATTGGAGGAAGTTAAATTTTCGTGGAATAACCATCGCATCAGGTGCCAGAAAAGGGGAGATACTGTTTCTGGAATTCCAGAAGTACTTTATCATGTTCCAGAAATGTTAGGTCAGATATTTTTAGTAATAATGTGATATGATTACATGAACAATTCAAAAATTATTTACCAGGTATCATTTAAATAGATATATGAATTGAAAAACATTCATTTTAGAAATACCAAAAAAAGTATGATAATGACCAAGAAGTTAATAAGAATATTCCAGTAAAATATTAAAGGAAAAGCTATATTAGCTAAATATGTTGTCCATTTCTATCAAATAGGAAAACAGTATTAAATGCTTCTCTAATCAAATCATAATGATTTTAAAGAAAAATTAGACTACCAGAAAAAAAATTGTAGAAATTAAATTTACTAATAAAAGAACTGAAAGTTTACATCACAAAAGATTTTTGAAAACTTAACAGTTGATTTATAAAATGTTCATTGTATATCATGTATTCATTTTGATAGAATGTAGAAAATAAGATCGCAGGACAGTCAACTTTGAAATTGTTAGACCAATGTAATAAACATTTCTTTTGTTGGACTTTTTATTAGTAATAAACATAATATAGAAAGCTATTTATAAGGGTATAACAATATACATTTATTGACTCAGTTTGAGTGCAACATGCGTTTTGTCGGACCCAAGAACCAAACTGTCTGCCTGAGGCTGTGAAGCTCTACCCATTCCATGACGTAAATGGTCCATCTTATCGACCTGTCCAACTTCTCACTCAACAGCCCAACATCAATTTTTTTTATGTTTGTTCAGCAAAACATTAGAAATCTTAGACTTCTTTCCTCATAGATTTGTGTATGAACAAATTTCTAAATGTATAATAAAACATTTTATGGAAAGGCAAGTATCATTTTATAAAAAAAAAATTTGATATATATATTACCGCCCATAAAAACTTCAGTAACAAAGTATCTAGCCCAAATTTAAAGTATGTAGTTGAAAATATGTAGTGACTTTATCTTCTGAACTTCTTTATTTTAAATCTTACAAAATACCAATTGTTTCATTTTTCCTTTGAAATGCACTAAACACAGTCCAAATTCTTAAACACAATTCATCTCAATCAATTTATCAAATACTTGTCAGTAAAATAAAATATGAGAAAAGAAATCTGAAGTGTTACTGTATGTACAATTTTCAGCCATATTGAATATTTGCTGCAATTCCCTACACATGCCCTGCACAGGGTGTAAATAGTGTAAACCTAAAATTAACTCTTTTGCACTTACCGGTAATTATGGAAAATTTTTAACTGGGTGTAAGGTGTAAAATTAAGTGTACCTGTAATAAATAAATGTTTAATATATGGCTAAGTGCCAGATAAGGCCTTAGGGCACAAAAGCTAATGAAATTCTTTGTTAACTTTCAAGGCTAATGCTGCATTGAAAGCTTTATCTAAATGGTATTATAATGAAGAACATTTTCAATTTTTTGATTAAATTCTTTCAAATACTCCAGAATGTAAAAATTACATCCATCCTCTCAATGTGAATGAGGAGAAGTTCAAGTTTTTGAAGAGCCAGTGCCGTTTTGAAAATGACTTCGATAAAGATATTAAGGAAGCATTTGATGTTATCTGCAACTATTACCGTCCTTCATCAATATATGAAGCCAAAGCAATGTATATATCACTGAAAGATATATTGGAGCAGTATTTATATAATTGATCATATACGTATGTGAATTTTGGTAGTCTGACAAGTTCAAAGTCACTGACAGAAAACAGTTAATATATAAAATGAAGTTAATTTTAATTTTATGCATTCATGAACAGTAGGATTATATTTACTTTTTTGTATTGAAAAATTATGACCTTTTGACCTTTTACTTTTCGGTGTTTATGTAGATTCATTCCTTTTTAGCTAACCTGAGCTATTCTGATCAAGTGTTTGTCCATTTTCCTCTTCATCATAGTCCT
>NW_026918116.1:0-13912 GCF_032062105.1 Saccostrea cuccullata
TATAATGAAATAAAATATTCATCATATGTTCATCATATGATTGAATTGAAGAGTTAATTTGCACAAATGCGAAGTTTTAAACAAATACATTGAATGAAATTGAAAATATTAAAAAATCAAAATTTGACTTAAGTCTGTTCTCAGTTTATGGTCTTGGGGCCAGATGGACGGAAATCCCAAGTAAAAAGTATATTCCCGCTTTTCAAGCAGGGGGTATAAAAAAGGACTTATGTAGGCAGGCACGCATTATGACCCATGTATTTTGGTGCTATTCAATGTCTCTGAATGTATTTCTACAGATTGTTACAACTAAAAAATCTGAAACAGTTGTCTGTATTTGAAACAATAAGATTGATCACTCACTTAACCTCCCGATCAAAGATTTTATTTTACAGCATGTTCAACTCACAAGAGTGCTTTCAGTACTTCGATTTTGCTAATGGTTAAAGAAAGGGGTTTATCTTTGTATACAGGGAAGTTCTGTAATCAGTTTGACCTGATCTATTTCATATAAAATTGAGGACAGAGTGAAAGTAACTTACAAACAAGATAAAAACTGTTCAAGATTAAATTATCGGTGTCAACTTTAATAATCTTTGTTATAGCTTCACAATAATGATTTGGCAAAATGAAAGCTTCTGAATTTACATGCATAAAACGGCCAATCACTATACATTTATATAAAACACGACATATGTGCGTGATCTAGTGTAGGTTCATCATAATTAATGTAATTTTGTTATCTGGATCCTCATCTATACTGCGATATGTCTTTCATTATTGCCCTTTTAATGATGTCAAGCTTTTGTAAAAGGTACAGCGGAATTAAAACAAGATTGATCGGTTTAGCAACCATTGAACAAAGACCTGTGGGGTTTATTTTCTTAATAAAAAGAAATGATAGAAAAGTTCAGATGATAAAAACATTTTTTCTTTAGAGGAGATTTAATATCATCTATCGGGTTTAGAAAAGAGGACAATTATTTTATATTTTTTTATCTCCTTAGCCTTGAAATAAACTTGGAAATATTGCTTAATACTTCAATAAAAATATCAGTTGTAAACAAATTACACATAGTAAAAGTTTACAAATTAAAAAAAATCATAATATGTTAGCTTGATACGAAAGTGTAATATAACCAAACGAAAATATGCCAAATTAGGTAAATTTTACTAAGTACAAGGTGTAAAGCAGAAAAATTACAAAGGCTGATTTTCCCATTTAGCATCAAGCCAACATACTCTGTAATTTAATTTTATCTTTACACTTCTACTGAGACGGATGTGCAGATAATGAAAGGTATTCAATCTCAAAGTTCATTAAACAATACAAAATAGGAGCAGAGCAAACAAGGACATACGAAGCATCATAGGTTGGGTCAGGTGTCATGGAGGAGTAAGCATCCCCTGCCGACCGGTCACACCCACTGTGTGTTCCTTGTCGTGATCAGTAAATTGAAAAATCCGCCGTCAATTCGATATTCAGTGTATGAATAATTGGCTAACAATTAACAGTTAACAAAACTTCATAGAGCATTTGTCTCAATGATAAACTGTATTTGCTGACGTTCTGTTGACCATTGAACTTAAAAAATGATGATTTTAAACGAAACTACTGATATTCTTGTTTCATCAACTTGCTTATAAATAACTTACATCGTTTTAGAAATTGTTCATACGTAGGGCATGCACTTGCGTATTGAATCAACTGAGAAATATATACTCCCCGTATGCAGATGATGAAGATATATTGCTGCATAAGTAAGGAAATTTGACGATAGAAAAATCATCATATTTTTTCATATATCTTGGTTATAAGATTATCATGACATATTTTTCAAGTAAAATATCCAAGTATGAAACAGATGTGTCACATTCTTGGGTATCTTTTATCTCAATCTCATCGGGATATATCGTGTCGACGTACATATTGGAATGGAATTTACTATAATAATTGTTAATTAACAATACGTCGTCGATATACATGTATCTCAATG
Organism: Saccostrea cuccullata; assembly: GCF_032062105.1. Lineage (NCBI taxonomy): Eukaryota > Metazoa > Mollusca > Bivalvia > Ostreida > Ostreidae > Saccostrea > Saccostrea cuccullata. The sequence goes on from NW_026918116.1 coordinate 1,998, forward strand.
TCAAGTTGAAGGCCACAGCAATTTTTTTCTTCTTTTCATGTCTAAAACTTCGCATAAATTCTGCTACATGTAAAAATATAAATAGGTCTGCTAATAACCGAGCGCAATTTGAACCCATGAGAATTTCAATAGATTGTTGGAATACCTGGTCTTCAAAAACCACATAAATATTGTCAATTAGAAATTCAAGCACCTTTTATATGTCAACTTCAGAGTACTTGTGTGTGCAATCAGAATGTGTTTTAACAAAATAATTTTGTAAATGACCAATGACCAGTTAAGTAAATTCACGAGTTCAACTTTTATTGAAAAAGCAGCTGCCAATGGTATAAAAAAGCCTGGACTTAAATCTATCATGGGAAATGACTGAGTGTAAAGTTGAAAAGTTGGAGTGATTTGTTAATATTTGTAATTTTGTTAAAATATTACATTATATTTTAATTAAGGAATGAAGCTTATTTCAACTTATGTTATCCGATATAACATAACTTGGGGCAGTTTACGCTTTATAAACCGCGAAGCGGTTTATAAAAAAGCGTAAACTGCCCCAAGTTTTGTTATATCGGATAACATAAGTTGAAATAAGCTTCATTCCTTATAATTTAATTTCAGTGTAGACAATGAGACAATATTTCCTCCGGAAAAAGGTTTCAATTTGAGCATTATTTTAAAAATAACGCCAAGCGCAGTAATACGTGTTTGACGTAACTCATTGTGACGTAGGCAAGTTATGTTATACAAAATATTATATGTTCCGTTGAATGATTCATAATAGGAAATTAAATTATTTTTTTTCAAATCTAGTTTCATTCTTAAAACCCGGGGAGAAAAAAATTAAAAGAAGTATTCACTTTGAAAATCTTGATGAGCACGACATGAAGTCTCCTCCAAAAAAATTGTATCATCTGTCTTTATATAACAAGACGATGAAATATGCAATCAGTATTTAAACTCAAAAGTCCTTTAATTTATGCAAATTTTGAGCATTGCAAGTATTTTTTTTTTAGTATTTACGTTTACTGGGATATCGAGATTTTTTTAAAATTGATATTGTGTTGCTTTTTTTAATTCCCATCGAGCTTCAGGAAAATATTTCTAAGTGCAATTTTTTGTTCATTCCTTATTATCTATTAAACAGGTTAAAAATTGCACAAAATACCAGGTGTTTGAATTCTATGATTCCCTATGTTGGTTATTATCATAACGTCACTTTGGCATCATATTGATAACACTTTACAAATAGTATGTTTTTTTTTTCAAAAGCATTTTTATCCTTTAGTTGAAAATAAGATGACACTCAAATCATTGTTAAAAGTGATGGAGTAGAACATCTTAAGTAAATCTAATTACAGTGTACAGTGAAATTTTTGCCCACTTCTTATTTTTGCCCCTTTCCCTGTCCCTTTTAGTTAATTGAGCGAGGTTAAACCAGGGCGAATACTTTTTTGAGGGGAGGGGGTAATTTCAGAAATTTTTATTTAAACATGCAAATTTTATTTCTTGTTATTCTTTTTAAAGGATTTTGTTGAACACATACAAAATGATACTTAAAAAATAAATAATATTCAATTTCATCAGTCAGATATAGTTGATATGCATACTGCTTATGGAATGTTTTGAAGGCTTCGAAATGTACCGGTAATTCACACTTACGCGGAAGGAAGGAGGATTAACGTGTTACTTAAGATGTTCAGTTCTACGTCGACGACATGCTTATACACGTGCAAGGTCATAAGAAAAAAATATCATATCCGTAATGAAGTACTTAAAATGTCTTTTAATGTTGCACGCCTCTAATAGACAAACTTTTGAAGAAATAAGTTATTGAAATATATACTTATGTAATATAATTATAACCGCGTTTTCTACAGAAATTTCTGGTATATTGTTGTTTCTCACGTCCGTCTGTCTGTCTGTCCGTCCGTTTGTCACACATTTCTCCCCTGAACTCCTCCTACATTAAACACAGTAGCCTGATCATCTTTTTTGAGATGTTTGGTCGTGTCATCTAGATGTGCAGTAAGGTTTCGGAATTTTTATTTTGCTTCGGGGTGTCTAATGAGGGTCGAAAAATGAAGATTTTCATGGAAAAAGCTCCATCTTCCATGAGCTCCTCTTAGATTCTACACAGTTGCCTAATCAGCTTTTAAAAGATGGTTTGTGGTGTCATCTAGAAGTGAAGTTGGGATTCAGAATGTTACTTTTCCCCAGAGGGGTCAAATGGGAATCGAAAATAACGTTTTTGTATGCAGAGAGCCACGTCTTCCCTTAATTCCTTTTAAATTTGACTCGGTCATCTTTTTAAAAGATTTTGGTGGTGTCATGTACATGTGCAGTAAGGTTTCGGATTTTTTGTTTTTCCCGGGGGTCAAATGGGTGTAGACATTTGTATTTTGTTAAATACATGTACATGTATTTGATCATGTTTAATCACCCTGCTTTTAAGAACTTCTCTAATATTTTAAGCATTAGCTTTAAACCATGATCATGTTTGAAATAATTGGTTTGTTATGCGTATGTGAAAAATGTTTTCAAAATTTGCCTTTTCATGTGAATGACAAAAGAGGCAGGAAAAAATGCCCCTCCCTAACACAGGGTGTCATGATTTGTACAAACTTGAATCTACATATCTTGAAAATGCTTCTATATTAATCATGTTCTTGTTGTTCTCGAAAAGAAGAATTTTAAAGATTTGTTTCCTTTTATTCCTAAATAAAACTTTGATCCCTAATTGTGGCCTGACCCTAGCCTTTGAGGTCATAATTTGAAAATTAAAAATGTGTCTGTAAGATATGAATGTCTAGCCGGATATATTTTACTAAGGCTACGTGAAAATTTGTATTAGTGTATAAAGTATGATAAAAATATCTTGAATTTTTTATAGTTCATATTCTCTTTGTATTAAATTTATATAAAAATATTTACCACTTCTTTATCACAGATCAATTCATCATAAAAATAATTCCTTTGACAATTCGGTAATTTGAAATAAAAGAAAGTCAAAATAATTTATCATAATCATTATTTGATTTTAAATAATTAAGAATCAAATTATATTACTTAACATATACACATCTATTATTTTATGCATTGGACTGAATACAAATGAAATTCAATTCAACACAAAATGTAAACATGCAAGACAAATACTCACAATAAAGTTCTGTCAACACATACATATAATAAATTAACACAAACATAAAACATATAGATTACCTTCAATGTGGTCAAAAGGTCTTGATATTACATACAACCGCATATGCATACACATGCATGTCAGTCCTAGAAAGAATGCATAAAAATGAGTTATCTCCCTTAGCTGATATAAAAATCTTTAATAATGATAACTGATTACTTTAATGAAAAATACCTTTGCTTTAATTGAAATGGATTATTTAAATTATATGAAATAAAAACTAAAATTCCTAATTTTATGATAAATAACATTATAGTTGTACAAGTTATTTACAAACTTATTTTACAAAATTAAACTTATTTATTCATTTCACTCAGTCCTACAAATATAAAATTTTATGACTGAATCAGAGTGAAATGTCATATAAAATATTTATGTTTCTCATTTACATACGTACACAAACTCTCAAACTTTTACTCACCGTTCTAACACCTTTTTCACTCATTTTCACACAAAATCACAATCATACAAAATAATACAACAACAGACCTTAGATCCTTGAAGTACACCCTCGATGAAAATATAGATGTAGTGAACAACTGAACACCCAAAATAGTAAACTCGGGAAATCACCAAAAATACACATGGTCTTCTTGGACACAAAGACTTGTATGACCAGTTCTACCCAAAAATAAATATATACACAAAGAAATCGGAAATCTCGACCAATGAATTGTCATCGTCGGGTCACTCCATAGGTCACTGACCTCCCAAAGTTTATAGCTATAAATAAGGGAAAACATATCTTATAATTCTTAATTTCTGAATAATTCTAAAGCTTCTTAAAGGGGGAGGAAATAAGCACCTCCTTCAAATTTACCTGGTCTTACAACTCCTGTCGAGCATCTGAAATTAAACCTGGGATTGGATACTTTTATTTGATTGACATTTAGTTTGCTGGTGTTATGTATATCTTGTGTACCTTGTCTGGAGATCGTACCGACCATCGAATTAACTTTCAGGCTTTTGATGCCTACCGCACTGTCTGTCAACGTGATAAAAAGCAATCAAATCGTTTTTTTTTTTTTTTGTTTCAATTCATATGAATATGCCATAAATGTAATCAATATATAAAATTATTAAATAAATGACAAGAAAAACATGGCTATATAATATATATTCTAATTTCAATTTTAAAAGGGAGGATTTCAAATTAAGATTTCAATCGATAATTTTAATTTCCGTGTCAAAACATGAGTTAAGGTACATTTATTCCGCCATTAATAAATACAATAAACCGACCTGCGTTTTAAGCTAGTTGCATGGAATTAAATATGATTATTCTTTAAAGCAAGTAGGACAACATTGCAACATTGTTCATGGGTCAAACGAATTTATATTTATAAAACAAACCTGTACATGTTGCTTTTCTTCGAGACATGGTGACGAAGTCACGGTATGATAATAAGTTTTGAAAGAGAAATTACTCGGAATATAACATCTGGCTTTGTATTTAATGTTTGAAATTATTAATGAATCCCGAAAGAAAAAAAAACAATGCAGATGATTCTTTTCCCGTTTCATAGCTGTCGGGGAATCAACCCCGGTCCGGAGCCCTGGCCATCTTTACCGACCATGCATTATGCAAAAATCAGGTAGGGTTTATCTTAAAAAAAGATATTTATTTAGACAAAAATATTTCTACTTGATCATTTTATTCTCAAAACATCGTTTCTAAGTTTCGTTGTAAATTAACCGAGATACTATTTTATGATTTAGTTTAAATTTCTTCTTTCGTTTTGCGTAGACGACGTGTAATTTAAATTACTTCCCTTTTTGTCGCCAGATTACAACGACAAATTTTGGTGCTATATGTATTTTCGTTATAACACTTCATTAGGAAACACACTGCATATAAAAAAAGTCGAATTGTTAAAAATTTAAATTATTTTAAAAGAACAGATATAAGAAGGATTCTGTTTGCAACAAAAAAATGTTGTATTTCGCATTTCAATTCGATCATGAGCTAAACATGACAAAAAACGGTCTCCGTTTACAAAGTCGTAGGAAAACATACAGGTAATACAATCAGGGGCTCAGGTAACATCCTGTGTATATAGGTAGTATACACAAGCAAGCATCGTTCCTGCGAAGCTTTTCAGCCGCTTCGATTAAGCTCCACCCAACACCAAACTTACCTGAGGAAAACCGTACGGTTAAAAACCTCGGCCTTTAAGGTCAGACGACATGTTCTTCAAAAATATATAATTTTTCCTTAGAATTTGTCTATGAAGTGTAGGTACTTAAACAAGTTTCCTCACAAAAAATTAGGGTACCTTACCAGGCATTTGGCTAAGATACCATAGAATCATATTTCTTATAATGCCCTTATGGGTAATCTTCTAAATGGCATATGACACAATTTTTAGTGTTCTTATATTTAAAACCTTTTTTAAAACAATGTAGAAACCATAAGAGAATATTTTTTTAAATAATACGAAGAGATACAAAACATATATTTGAGGAACGTGTCGTTTGACCTTAAGTATAATATACCTTAGATAAATAATAAACTGCTGAAATATAATTAAATTAAATTAAATAAATTCTTGGAAATAATCATATCAAAATTATTTAGCAGACAAAAATAATAATATGCATGTAAAATAAATGAAAATTTTTAAAATACTAAAACTATACACTCTTTTTAAATATTCACACTATACCATAAATGTCAGAATTTTTTCTTTACCAAATGATAGTTGACAGCTTAAGATACCGTTTCCAAAAATATAATTTAAATCTGGTAGGTAATTTGAGATAAATTTGTTGACCCCCGAGCTTCCTTAATTCGCGACAGTAGAGCAGACCCTCTAATCACTGGCGACTATAGAAAAAATAAAAAAATGTACACTGAGGAAAGACTGCTCGTTTAAACCATATTTTTGTTTTTCATAATAAAAATTCATTTGAAAAATATGTCATAAAAACAACAATTTGCGAAAAAAAAATAAGTAACTTGAATCTAAATTTGATAGATTCAAGGAAATGTTGAAGAAAAATTAAATATAGTAGATTTTCCAACGAACACAATGTTCCAAATGCGAAGGAAATATTTTAAATTTGATGTAAATATTCTTTTCCGTTAATAGAAAATGGTATTAAATCAATGAAATTCGGCAATATATTTTGAAGTAAGTTGCAAAAGTATCTGAAAAAAAATGTTTTATGTCTGGTATTATTTAATATTTTTTAACTTTATAGTATCAGGGCATAAATGCATCAAATATTTCCAACTAGATCTTGCCTTGAATTATAGGATTATAAATCAATGACTTCTCAATCAGCAATGTCTACATGCATATGGCTGTAAGCATTTACTTTAATTGTCTATATGATTGTTAAAGTTCTCGTTATCTGTCCAGTTCATACTTAATTTGATTGCCAGGATCATATTTTTAATTTAAAAACACGTCATTGGAATATTGATTTAGAAGCCTTGTTTTCTTTCGTTTTAATGTAAACATATATCCTTAATATCATGAGATTATAGTAAAAATATAACTGTCATTTTAAAAAGATGTTTAAAGAATGAACAATAAGACAAATATTTCAATTCAAAGAAAATATTAGAATTTGTTTTGTTGAATTGTAATTAGAGCATAAAATAATGAAGTGTTAAGTGATATGTAATGCATGTAAACAAATTCAAATATCCAATTCCTCCGTCGAACTAAGTGGCTTGGGTATTTAACGATATGCCAATAACAGTATAATTGGGCAGGTCCCCGGTTACAACTCAAAATGACGAGTGACCGTTCTCTAGTTAAACCCATTGCAACGCAATGCGCTATTTGCCATGAGGCACTTAAACCCCCAGACAAAACGACTAAGGTGTTGATGTGTAATCATAGATTTCATTCTGATTGTATCAATATGTGGTTACGGTATAAGTGGACACATTGTCCTTACTGTAGAAGTACTATGACATGCGTTACTCAAGAGATAGACCCGGGATGACGGACGTTGTTGTGTCGTGGTTCTGTCCTGACATTTTTTTTTATTTCACATATATATTCATAGTCTTATATACACATACACGCTCTCACATTTATGCCCCATACACAGGTAAGATTGCAAGGTATGTTCAACATATATTGAACATACGTTTAACATATGTTCCGAAACATATTTTACCATAAATAGCGAGCAAAATAAGATTAACTTATGTTCAACACATGGTTCTCAAAACATATGGTGAACATAGTTGCAATTGTACCTGTGTACACACACACATACACGAGACAAAGAGAGGTGAGACGAGAGAACTTTAAATTCATACATATTTCTTTCTGTTTATTATAATTTCAAAAATATATTGTTTTATGAACTTGTGAGCTAAAATTCCTGTCTGTGCCTGTAGGAAAATTTACGCCCTGACTCCAGGTGGAATTCAGAAGACGGAATCCGCCTATTATCTATAAGGAACTTAAAAAGATAATTAGACGGAGTCCGCGTGGAGTCAGGGCGTAATAGGGCTCGAAATATTTAAATTAGTTAAGGCGTATTCCCCCTTTCCTAATAGGGATTACCTGCAAGGCGTATTCCACCTAACCTGCAAGGCGTATTCCGCCTAATCTGCAAGGCATATTCTCCCTTACCTGCAAGGCGTATTCCGCCTTACATGCAATAGGCGTATTCCGCCTAACCTGTTAGGCGTATTCCGCCTTACTAACAAGGGGTATTTCACATAATGGTTAGAGGGAATTCACATTAAAGTTTACATAATCTACATGTACTTATCACAGTGTATCAGCTATACAGACTTTTACAAACAATTAAAAAAATTGAAATTATACAAATCATATATTATTTATTTTTAAGTCCTTTAAAATTCAATGACTACAAAAAATGTTAACATTTGAAAATGTCATGCCTTGCCTTCACATGGAATTAAAAGATAAAAAATATTGTATCAAAACTTAGTTTAACAATTAGCCTTTAATTTACAACTAATTGAATATTTTCACAAAACTCTTTCTGTCTGTAAAGAAATAGTGTCAATTTTTGGGTTCTCCTTCCTATAGCTATCTTTTCCACGATTCCAGCTTTCCTGCGCCATTCTTCAAACACTACATGATAAAGTCTGTACAGAAAATACACAACTAAGATAAATTTGTCATTTTAAAACAACGCTTTAACATTTTTTCAATAAAATGATTCTTTTGTGAATTATATTCTGTATTACAGATCAGCTAGGATGCAAACATTCTTGTGCAATTTTTCTCAAACCTAAAAGTTGCATAATATAAGAACAATTTTACATATATATTTATCAGTTGTCTGATGTCTTCATGTATTCTTACCTCTCATAACCTCCATTACATTTGAATGAAGCACATGTTATAGATTGCATTCCTTTTTCCAATGAATCTTCAACAAGCTCTCAAATGAGAAGAGCAGAATTGCCCGTTTTTTGGTAAGAGTGGATGGACAGTGGCTTCTGGCCTTCATCCTGACTTGCTGCAGTTGTCGCTGTCCTCATTTTACCTTTATCAGCCATAATTGCTGGGGATTTGAACAGCTTGAAGTGCTGAAATATATAACGCTGCACTCAGTGCACTGCAGCAAAGTCTTATACTTACAAATTCAATTAAATAGGTTTCAATCTCTTGACTTATTCAATTACTTTTCATAATTTTCATACATTTGACATGTTTGAAAAAGGTTATAACATAAGACCCCTTTTTACAAATATCTTTTTTTTTAAATTTACATGTATAATTAAATGATAATAAATAGCTGCTCATGGAATATGTAGATCTAACTTATGTTTGTTTTGGAATGTAAATGGTGACTTACAGATCTCAAAACCTGACTCCTGATCCCAACTAATCAGCGAACTACACTTTTAAAGGGGTATCTGTGTCAGAATTCCACTAACCACTAGTTAAAACAGTGCTTAGACACATTTTCTAGCAATTCTTCCTAAAAAAAAATACAACATTATAAGATCAAACGTCATTTTTCTTTATTCTATCTTCGTATAATGGTATATTCAAAATGAAATTTGCCTAAACACCTTCTAGATTTCATAAAATGAAGTGACAGGTAGAGCCTACCTCAGACAGCAATGTGTGTCCCAAGGAAAAGATAAATTTGGAGTTAGGAAGGATAACTCGTATCTATAACCTGTTTCCTTGTGTTAGTGTAGCATAACACAGAACATGAAAAAAGTGGGATATATGTAAATTCAACATATTAACTATATTAGTATTATTCATAAGCAAATGTTGTCATAATTTTACTTAATGAAACTACATAGAACATGCCTTCCATGAAAATATATGACGTACTTAGAACAAAACTATAAACAACAGGGAGGTAATAAAACGACTAAACATCACCACTTCAATATACTAAAAAAAAATGGTCACCAAAAAGTGCTGCCTCTGTTCAAACTGTAATTTTGCATAAAAATATCTAAACATATTTTGCACTTTTTAATTGATGGGTTGGCATAGGTTAGGCAGAAATACCTTTTTAAATAATTTTTTTCTAGTTGAAAAATTCATAACAAGTGCGTTAAGACTGATTTTTTTTAACATTTCAAGTTGTAACAGATAAAAACTGAGTAAGAATAGCTTTCTATGAACCTACAAAAATTATATTTACCTTGTTCGGACAATGTCATACGCCAGGGAAGTATTCCAAGTATAACTCACTACCTGATGTTTTGTTTGTCTATTCAAGAGCACTATCAACAATTCAGAACTTACGATTATCGTTCTTTATCTCCCCCTAGAGGCCAGCAGAAATGCTACTGTTTTCCAATCGTGATTTTAAAACTGGAAGTAAGTGACGGTCGCTAATTTTAAAGGGAAATCGTATTTCCGGAAAACACTTGGGTAATGTAAAAATAAAAGTACAAAAGTACATGTTACTTAATAATTGACACATGATTTAATTTAGTTTTTTTTCATCCTTTATCTCTGTACTTTTCAACATTTTACTCCAAAAGGGAAACACTCATAATATTGAGAAACTTTACAGGATGGGGTGGGGATAAAGGGGGGGAAGGGGGGGGGCTGAGGCTACCATACATTTGGCAAAAAGAAATGGCGCCTGAAATTTTATGCGCAATTTTTTTTTTATTATAATATCTGGGTTAGTGTAGAGTGTATTGTAAATATATGGGGCCTCAATGCTTATGGAATTAATTGACAGAGTAATGATGGAGTTCAAATTTTGGCTGTACAAAATTAAAAAAAAAAGATGAAAAAGAAAAATACCGCTTATAAATTAACTTACCCTTGTTTTCCACAGTTATTCCTGTACCGAGGTCCTTCCCCGTCCATTTAGCAGATGATGTTCACTGCCGAGCATAATTTCCTTCACTTCAAAGCTCAATAGATTAACACTAAGAGTTGTCACTCTTTTTTTCCAAAAACACATAACGAATGAACAATCATCTTCTAAATGATAATAATTTACAGGCATACAACTTGCCTAAGTTCCTTTTCAAACTGAATGAAATATAAAGATTCATCAACCAAATTGACAACATGCAGTCAGCACTTTCAAAATCTGCATTCAAACCGACCAATGCATCCAAAGAGAGGCTCTGCCTGAAAACTTCCGCCCCTGAAGAGGGGGATCAAGCAGGTGGGCATTGGAAACGTATATCTGATATATACAATATGGCAGTAAAAACTTTCTCATCTAGGAAAAGCTATATTAAATGTTATAAAAGGCATAATATTCGAAGTGAAATAAAATGATTAAAAGTTATGTTTGACTATTTTTTACGAAATTCTCCCCCATTAGTGCCTTAAGAAAACAAAATCACCTAGAGGAATTAAACATGTGGTCATAATTTAAACTGTTCACAATTCTAAGATTAATGCAGATTCCATCTGAGAGCCAAGCCGGAAAACGTCTAACAAAAATACTCCTATGATTTAAGGTGGAAAGCACCTAAGATATGACACGAAAAACGGCTAAAGCTTAGACCTTTTCGTTTAAACTGTTCACAATCCTCAGATTAACGCAGATTCCGTCTAAGAGCTAAGCCGGAAAACGTCTAACAAAAATACGCCTAGGATTTAAGGTGGAATGCACCTAAGATATGAGATGGAAAACGGTTAAAGCTTAGACGTTTTCCAGGTCCGCCTCTAGTACGGCTAAGTCCTCCCAGCACTCAACCGGAATCCGTCTCAGTCCGCCCGGACTCCGGCCGGAAAACGGTTTAGAATTTCGTACGGGTTATATCCATACATTTAATACGTTGAGCTTCACTGCAGATACAATTGTGGAAATGCGCGTTTGGTACATCACAATGGTAACGTATCAACGTAAGGCAATGTATAAAACAGCAAGAAGTATTAAAGATGCACTTCCTTCTCATAGCAAATTTATTGATATACTAGTAAGGGGGAGATTAATACAGTCGACCACGCAGTACAATGAATAGAACGTCTGCTTCAGAGTGAAGTAAGAACTTGATCCTTACGTCGCAGGTTCGAATCGCACTCTGAAACTTGGAGAACGGTTCTATAGATGAGACCATGTAAGCCAAGGTCACGTGTCCCAGTAGCTGCTCGCACAAAAAGACACCTCCCTACTAAATGGTCCTACATGTAAGTGCCGAGAGGACAAAATTTGCAGCTCTCCACCGGCGATAGGTGGTGTCTCCATATGAGTGAACAATTCACGAGAGGGGCGTTAAACATTATACAATTAATCAATCTATTTTTACATACTCATTGTATTAAAGTTA
>NW_026918117.1:0-13791 GCF_032062105.1 Saccostrea cuccullata
TCTATAGATATTGATTGCATTAGTCAGGCAAGCTTTTTTGAAAAGCTATTACTTGTAAAACCATACTCGTTGGTATTCAAACAAAACTACGAATCGAAATGATAAATCCCATTCTGTCCTCCGGAAGCTTTGTGTGTAATAAATACTTCCTGTTTAGTTTACCCTTTCGATCCTCAGAGATCACGTGATAGTTTAGGGTATATAAGCAGCGATATCGGAGCTCCAAGTCAGTTCCAGACTGAAGACGACACCAGTCAGTTGTTTCCAGGGAAGGTGAGAAACGTAAACTTGCTTAACAAGTCTTATGTGCCTGAATAAGGCTTTCAAGACTGTTGTATTTTTCTGCAAGTTGGTAAATATTTTTGAGTTTGCTTAGCTAGGAAGCGCACGCGCTCCAGGACAGTATTGGATATTGTATATATTGACAAAGTCCTTGATTGAAAATTTATAATTATTTGATTTATTCCTTTAATTGCAACCGAATTTGATTTATTCCTTTAATTGCAACCGAATCCTCGAACCCAGAAACGTTACAGTATGTTGAAGAAAACACGAAGTATATTCGAGTAAGATCATTAAAATATCTACAAATACTTCAGTTAATATCTTCTTCCTTGTTAAGAAGTGTAGATGCACTGGTCGGTAAAACTATTTCAAAGTCATAGCTAGTATTCTATTATTCCTTTTAATCATGTGCATTGTTTATGGTTCAAAAACACATGTAATATTGTAAGTCTTGCCTTAGCGTGTGGACTTGAGAACCGTACGTCCTGCAAAACGTAAAGTTTTAAACTCATAAGGCAAGCCTTATCGTGTGTACCACCCTTACGGTCGTGTGAAGAGTGTGGGATACCATTACTCCTGTCCCATTGTGTTGTCATCATCGCCTACGGATTGGGGGCTTTCTTGAAAGGTATTTGTCTGATTATCAACTCATATTAATTATGTATAGATCAGCGGTTTCCGCAACATGTGTACATGAAGCAAGTACAAATCCTAACATAGATCAAATGTATGTATTAACTAGTATTATAATTATTTATTTGAAAAAATGAGGGAATAATTACTGATTCACTAATGCAAATTGATTTATAAAAATCATTTAATCAATACATGTATATAAGGAAACATGAGACAAAAAAAATGTCTTTAATCCCTTCTCTAGCTTTGATCATCACATCAATTTTAGAAATTACATATTAAACTAGGTGCATCTCCTCATCTATCTCATAGAAATATTTATTATTCAGTATTAATTGTTACTTTTAAGAGTGCACATGTATGGTGTATATAGAGGATATTATACACTTATCCACTGGTTGTGAGTGGGATAGCTCTTTTATCAAACCCGCGAAGGGAACTATTCACCGAGGGCTTTAAAGATCTGTTCTATATTTCTATGTAAAACGTAAATTCCATATTGTGGCCCCGCCCTACCCCCGGGGGTCATGATTTTAACAATTTAATATCTACACTACCCAAGGATGCTTCCACATAAGTTTCAGCTTTCCTGGCCCAGTTGTTCTTGAGAAGAAGATTTTTTAGTGACCCCATCATATTTTTGTCTTATCTCCCCTTGTAAGGGGACTTGGCCATTCATTTTAACAATTTAAAGTCCTCTTTACCCAAGAATACTTTGTACCAAGTTTGGTTAAAATTGGTTCTTGAGAAGAAGTCGAAAATGTGAAAAGTTTACAGACGGACGGCGGACAAAATGTGATCAGATAAGCCCACTTGAGCCTTTGGCTCAGGTGAGCTAAAAATGACACCTGCCTAGATTTTGAAAAAATCTATGGTACCAATACAGAAGAAGTGGTCAGACCTTGTGCACAGAAAGCACCAGAAAAATCGGAGAGGGACAAAAGGTTCAAATCAATAATAGTCGCAAGTATTTGTATAACTTATAAAATACATAAGGCATATTTTAAATGGAAAAAAAATTATTGTCATTTTGATATGAAAATATAAATTGGAATTACATTGGAAACTTCCTTAATATTGCTATATTTTTCGTGCCTTTTGATCATTAATTTAGCATAAGTTCGGCCATTCACAACATCGAGAGTGTGGGAAGCGATTAGTACATTCAGCCTAATTATTATCTGCTGCTATTGGACGAGAAGAGGATGAGCTCATCTATATCTGTGGAGATCCATTCTTTCTTGTAAGGGTTAGGGTCTAGGCACCAATCGCGAAAATACTCTTGTTCATAGTTAACTACTGCGTTGATTTTCTCTGTACAGTGCCACCGGACAAACAAAGGTTCGCTTATCGCTCTAATCGTCACACGCGTGTCTTCTATCACAACATCAGAAACAATTTGAACAATACCGTCCGAACTCCTCCCAGAAAATAGGACGGTTGACATTTTCAGACATAGAGAATGTAAGGTACCCATAAGAGCAAGAAAATCAAATTTTCTTCCATGATGTGCTACAAATATAACATTCGGAAAATTTTGTAACCATTTCGAGAAATCTGCCAGTATAGATGTAATGTTAACAGCATAAATTTCTACGTAGACATCAATTTCTATAAATCTGATTTTACAACTGTTACAATGGTATTTTATTCATTGCCACTTATGTAATATTCACCTTCGGAATAATGTGGGTATTGTAAACAGATCCAGTTTTCTATTCAACTGAAGCAAGCGGGACATCTGTCTTCCTCGAATTGAATATATGTTTCACTTGAGCCGAAGGCAATTTGTTAATGTATGTTTTTTTAATTCCTTGATTTATTTTTGAATGGGTAAAATTCTTTTTTCCATATATCATAAAATACAGGCTTACTTGTTCAACCGCAGTTCCAGCAGTACTTCCATCCGTTGTGAGTGAGAAAATAAGTAATCTCCATCATTTTTTCCCCAATTTCTTCTTTTCACAACATAAAATTTGTTCAAGAAATGTGGCAGCTTTTTAATTATTGTAAGTGTGCCCGTGGTAAAGCCCCTTTGTTTTATCAAGTTTATTTAACCAAATGAAATATTGGCCGCTTGTGTTTGATTAGCACAGGAATATTTTTGAATTTACGAATTTAGTTTCTAACAGAAATGACAGTAGAAATTTTGTTACGCGACCGTTTCCCGATTTTGCGCCGCTATACATGACTTTGTTATCTCCCGAGCGATTTTAAGTGAACAGAAGAAACCACTACCGGGAAAAACACAGATGAAACGTCTGCATACACACCGGTAAAGGGTAAGTACTACTACAAACAACAAACAGAAAACTCCTTCTTTCAACGTTATTTTATCTTTTGCTAGATTTATATAACACTCAGGAACAATCCTTTTCAGACAAAAACTGAAAATTGCATACTATTGAATAAAAAAACAAACATGATTACTTACCTCCATCATCAAAAGATGTGAAGCTATCTTGTGTTTTCATGGTTTCCCATGTGTGGGCTGTGTATGACGAATCCATTGGAGTTTCAACACCTATGTTTAAAGATTCGTCTGGGTCGGAAATGGGCAAGAGAGGCACAAAATGGTTCAAAACAGTTTCTTAGGCAATCTTGTCCCTTGCAAATTAGTCAACATAATGTAGATTTCTTCATTTTTAGGTCTTCACTAAATGGATAAAACACTTTGTGCGTATCATCACGTACTGTGTGGGTACCATACTTAGGGCAAACCGAGACCACTGGTCTTAGCAATATGTTAGGAAGTGCTGCTAATTGCCATAACCCCATGTACATGTACACAGCATTTTTTGCAACTTCTTGTACCTCTTTGTCGAAGACTCTTTCGATGCTTTGTCTTGCCAAATGCTGCCCAAGGACGAAATGTTCAGAGTACAATGCAAAAGCTTTTGGAGGATCTTCACTTCCGTTCCTGTTTTTTTCCCAAACTCAGTATTACCTTATCAAGGTTAAGTTTTTCATTGTTGATGAGTTCATATACCCTATGTATATTCTCTGGCGCATTTCTATAAACCTATCCTCTGTGCCAAATGCAAATTCGCTGGCAGTTCTGGGGAGGCAGTTGCCATCCCCATATATTGTTGCTGGATATAGCTGTTGGGGAGGACTCAGCGGAATATCTTCTGGAACAGTGGCAGGAAACTTCGGTCTATAATTTTACCAGTGGAAGTAAGAGATCTCCCAACGAATGATGGCAAATATTCGAATTGTTTTTAGCTCTACTGGTCAGAGACCAGAAGAGCTTATGCGATAGTAATGCGTCCGTCGTCCGTCCGTCTGTCTGTCTGTCCGTCTGTCTGTCTGTCTGTAAACAATCTTTCAAAATGCTACTCCTCCTACAGTTTTGGTCTGATTTCAATATAACTTGGCACACAAGTAGACTACACTAAGATACATAATTCTGTGTATCCGTTTTTGATTTCGATTAACGGTATTGTCGTTGTTACTAAAAATAGAAATTTCTGTGAAATTCTTTCAAAATGCTACTTCTCTTACAGTTTTGGTCTGATTTCAATATAACTTGGCACATACGTAGACTACACTAAGATACATAATTCTGTGTATCGTTTTTTTATTTCGATGAACGGGGTTGCCGTGGTTACTAGAAATAGAAATTTCTGTGAAATTCTTTCAAAATACTACTCCTTCTACATTTTTGGTCTGATTTCAATATAACTTACCACACAAGTAGACTACACTAAGATACATAATTCTGTTTATCGATTTTTGATTTCAATTAACGGTGTTAACGTTGTTGCTAAAAATAGAAATTTCTGTGAAATTCTTTCAAAATGCTACTCCTCCTACAGTTTTGGTCTGATTTCAATATAACTTGGCACACAAGTAGACTGCACTAAGATACAGAATTCTGTGTATCAGTTTTTGATTTCGATTAACGGTATTGCCGTTGTTACTAAAGATAGAAATTTCTATGAAATTCTTTCAAAATGCTACTCCTCCTACAGTTTTGGTCTGATTTCAATATAACTTGGCATACAAGTAGACTACACTAAGATACATAATTCTGTTTATCAGTTTTTGATTTCGATGAACGGTGTTGCCTTGTTACTAAAAATAGAAATTTCTGTGAAATTCTTTCAAAATGCTACTCCTCCTACATTTTTGGTCTGATTTCAATATAACTTGGCACACAAGTAGACTACACTAAGATACGTTATTCTTTATATTGGTTTTTGATTTCGATGAACGGTGTTGCCATGGTAACTAAAATTAGAAATTTCTGTTAAAAAATCTCAAAATGCTACTCCTCCTGCAGTTTAAGTCTGATTATAATATAATGTGGCATGCAAGTAGACTATACTAAGAACATAAAGAGACTTAATCAAGGATCATTAAGGTCTTCCGTCTTCACGGAAGACCTTATAGTTATTCTACTGTTTCTTATTATTATTTTTCTTATTTTTTTCCAATATTTTGTGCACGCGATTTCTCAGCAACCATTCAATGGATTTCAATGAAATTTTCAGAAATTATGCGCATCAATATGAACTTGATACATCTGGGAGGAAATTTGATAATTCGCTTTTGGTGCCAAGTTATGGCCAGTTTCCTGATTTTAAAATGCGATTTTGTCGCGCACTTTTATCGAAAATGGCTGAGAATATGAACTGGAGACTTATCTAAGAGCATAGGGCATGGTTATTAGATGTGCGTAAGCCCAATTTCCTGCGTCGTCGGTGCTTCCGGTCGCTACCGGAAGCGAAATTAAAAAGTGCATTTTTTCATTTTTTTTGTTTTCAAATGTTTTTCTGCAATTTTAATTATCTTAAAAGTGACTCTAATGCGAATGAGAAATATGTAATTTGTTAAAGAATTGAAAAGGGCAATCTCGAGATATTTGCATTTAAATATTTGAAGCAGTGTTTTCAATGGCTGAATACGTAGCGCGTTGGATTGTCACGCAGGCGACCCGGGTTCGCTCCCCTGAATATCCGATTTTTTTTTAATCACTTTTTCATCTCGATTTTTGGTGTTTAAATTTAGAATCGGACGGAAGACCGCTCGTTGCTCGCAACGAGTTCTCATCTAGTTATTCTTTTTATTGCTGTGGTAAAGTTTCAATTCCCAACTTCTTAAGAACTTTTCTCTTCCTTTGCTATAAGTACAAACCAGTAGAGCTGCAGTGTCGACAGAGACTTCTGGTTATTTTGCTGCAAACTTCTTTATTGCTGCTAATGTATTTAGATTAGGAGTTTCAGTTTTTCTGCTCTCGTCCCTCTGTTCATGCTGTCCTGATTCTGTTGGTTTTTTTTACTACTTTTCCTTTTCTGCAATTTTAAAATGTTGTGTACGTACCATTCACCAATATAGTTTTTGTTGCAACACTCTTCAAAACCTTCTGCTCCAACACAGATGTCACTAAAACAACTTAACTTTCTGATTTTAACAGTGCCTAGCTGAATTCCGCAAATGTCTGTAGATTGCTGGGTTTAGTTTTTCTTGTGATATCATCACAATAAAAAAAAACTCTTATTCTATGCTGGCAAATGATTTCATTCTTTTCTTCCCTAGGCATTACAAGGTTCTGATGACAGAATCCATTAATAGCCTTCGCATCTGGAATTGTGCCTTTTCGAGTTCTGACGTATGTTTCTGCTTGTTTTTTGATCAGTCCTCCAAGAGCATCACAAGGCCCTTTCCCATGACGTGAACCAAAATATGCTCTTTCAGAATTGGATTTATCAGATAAATGGTAGAATGGGAGTTTGGATTTAAACTGGGCTGTACAGCCATCAGGGAACTGTACCTGGTGTTCATATGCAAGTGAACATTTGAGATGTTCATGCATAATGATGTTAAACTGTTCTACATCTTCTGCATCATGGATAAGATCCGGAGTGATGAACACTGCACTTTCTTGAACAGTAGCACTAATACAAAGTGTACAGTTGTGATACGCAATTAAAGGAAAAACTGAAGCCTGTTGGTAACTGTAATAAGCGGATTGAAATTCATCTTGATTAACGCAACGATAACGTTCAGAAAAGTCTGCTATAATAACTAACCCTCCTTTTGGGACTTTTGAAGTAATGTCTCTGAACTGCTGGTATTGCCATTGGGCACAAAACAGATGATTAGAAAGAAAATTTACCTCTTGTACTAACTCGTTGATCAGCTCTACAACAGACCCCGATTTATCAACCAAAACTTTCTTTCCAGCATTGACATTTGCCAACTCCCATCGTTTCCATTTGTATGAATTCATTTGTCAATTGTCAACACACGCAAGCTGTTCATAAGATTTTTTCCAGTTTCTTACTGTAACACGCCGTAGTTTGGATGTTTTCACTCTTTATTTCATAACAAAACCGTTCATACAGTATTTAAATTTCTCCGCCGAAATATGGCTGAAATATTGCCGACTCGGCGTTAAAAAAATAATAATCAATCAATCAATCATAACAGAAATGTAAATGCTGATGGCCTACAATATAATTTGAAAAGTGATGAAATCTAATCACAATTATTATTGTGAAAATTACATGTACAATTTGCAATTCAATTGCACAAATAAATAAATAATTTTCATTATACTCAGGCATTTGTTTAAATAGCTATTATGCCAATATTATATTTTACAATATGCATGATCTTATTCATGGATAAAAACATACCCTAAGTAAAGGAGTAATAAAAAATCCATGGAACTGGATCCGTCACATATATGTTATTAACCTTATATGATAATATAACAGACCTTCAATGCATATTCTATATTACTGATCATTATATTCCAAACCAAGTGTAACAATAACATAATTTTAAAAATAAGACTAGTTCATTTCAATGCATATTCTATATTACTGATCATTATAGTCCACACCAAGTGTAACAATGACATAATTTTTAAAAATAAAACTAGTTCATTGGTTCATCTAGACTACATTTTTGTTTAACTATTCTATATGTGATATAATAATTGTTTAACAGAAATAATAAATTTGATCAATTATTTCTTTTGTAAGAAAAAATTTCATACGTAAACAATCAGCTCGATCATTGAATATCCAGAATAAACTCTTAATGTACTACAAATCAAACATGATTTTACAGGATGCTGAGTAGACAAATACGTGACATACCTTGATATAACTTCTATGGAGATTAACATTAATTAATTTGAATTTCAATTTTCAAGTGCTTCTAGGTAGCTATGCCTTTGATCGCAGTGGCGTGTCTTATAATGAACAAATGACGATTCAAACAAAGGAATAAAAAAAATAAATTAAAGAAACATTATTATTTCATTATTTTCTTATATTGAGATGGACATTTTAAATAAGGAACTTACATAATTACAAGAATAATTTTAACATAAAATATTTATGGAAGTAAGTTTTAATTAATATCATGGCTATATTATTTTGTCAGATACACATTTTATATATAAAATACATTAAAACTATTTCACCATATCACACATGTATGGTTGTTTCAACCGGGTACAATGTAATTCATTCTATAAGTAGTAGTTTTATCTTCTACAGTCCACATTATTTTATAAGTTAAAAGAATAAGATTATTTACTATATAAGTAGATTAATTTTATATTTATACTACACGCGTTCGGTATCAACTACACATGTTTTTCAGAAATTATAATCGTGTTAGTAAAATATCGCTTTAAAACGTATGTATGTGCAGAAAAAAAACTTTTTATTTCTATTAATTTATTGTTTATCTTATTGTAATGTAGCACCTGAAATTAGAATTATAGAATATTAGAATAATTTCACAGAAAAAGATCGGAGGCGTTCCGAATAAACCGTTTATCTTGCGTTCAACGTTCGTTCGTCGTTCACTTTGCGCTCCGTTCTGCGTTCACTCACCAATCACACATCGTTCACCAAGTTGCATTCAGCGTTCGCACATCGTGTAAGTAAAATATCGATTTCATTAAAAACGTATGTATGTGCAGAAAAAAAAAACTTTTTATTTCTATTAATCTATTGTTTATTTAAATTGTAATGTAACACCTGAAATTAGAATTATAGAATAATTTCAATGAAAAAGATCCGAGACGTTCGAATGAACCGTCCGTTCATCTTGCGTTCAACGTTCGTTCACCGTTCACTTTGCGCTCGCGCTCCGTCCTGCGTTCACTCACATTCACACATCGTTCACCAAGTTGCATTCAGCGTTCGCACATCGTTCACTCACCGTTCGCTCTGCGTTCGTTCACCGTTCAGGTGGGAAAGTAGAACGTTTCAGAGACTGTAGTATGTACAACTAATGCTTATCAAGTGGTTTTTACAAGTTATGACCAAAGCTATTTAAAGCATAAAGATGGCAGTCAGGGTCACAAGGTCATTAACCTGGGTGTTATTTGAAAGAGCTTAATTAGTTATGCATACCAATATGAAATTCTTATCTTTTATGGTTTAAAGTTATGATGGAGGTTAAAGTTTGCAGCTCAATAAAAACTATTTTTAGCATACAGGCCACAGTCAAGGTCACAGTGTCATTGACGTTGGTGTAATTTGAAAGACTTTAAGGTCAGATGACACGTTCCTCAAATATATGTTTTTTATCTCTTGGTATTATATCAAGAATTATTTATATTTGTCATTCTCTTCTGATTTCTACATTGTTTTCAAAATGTTTTTAAAATAAGTACCCCAAAAATTGTGTTATAGGCCATTTAGAAGATTACCCATAAGAGCTATATAAGAAATATGACCCTATGGTATCTTGGCCAAATGCCTGGTAAAGTACCCTAATTTTTTGTGTGGAAACTTGATTAAGTACCTATACTTCAATGACAAATTCTTAAGAAAAATTATATATTTTTGAGGAACGTGTCGTCTGACCTTAATGAGTGGAGTGTACATACCAAATACGAAGTCCCTACTTTTCAGTGATCAAAAGTTATGACGAAGGTGAAAGTTTGCAGACAATAAAAGCCTTTTTAGCATTAGGGTAACAGTGACCTTGGTGTAATTTGAACGAACTTTATTAGTGGGGTGTACATACATATGAAGTCTCTATCTTAATTCGTTCAAAAGTTATGGCGAAGGTTCAAGTTTGCAGACCAAAAAATGTGTACCAAAACATACACCAGTAAGGACACAACATTTATATAAAAAAACGTGAAAGGATACACACATAATAATGGATTTTTGCATTTCAAAAAACAATATAGGCCCTAAACTTTCTAGAATAGAAATAGCATAACACTAGACATGTCAACTTTAACCAAGTCTTTCTTCTTTTTTTCATCTAAGTTGACAAGAAGGACTTCCTTGTTGTAGAACTTCATTTCAATTTATGTGCCAGTGCCCCCTACATTTGTTTTTAATAATATACGTACAATGCATGACCTTTTTCAAAATATTAATCCGTTTACAATAATAAAGTATTTGCAAGAAACTGATATTTACTGTAAAATCCTAATTAATGTATTTTAATGAAAACCAATTTTAATTTTTTTAACTGAACAGATTTACATTTTTAAATTTTGAGATCCGTCGGATGGGACGTTAAATGGTGTCAAGGATTACAACCCCCTTGGCACGCAAAAGATCGTTTCCCTAATTTTCGAAAAAGAGTAGGCTCATTGGGGGCCGTCAGAGAAACCCAAAACTTTAAAACCTGGTCACATGATTTACTTTTAATCGCCGATATATGGCTGAAATATTGCCGATTCGGCGTAAAACATTAATCAATCAATCAATCAATCGTCTTTAGTCTCCGTTTCTTTTCTAACTAATTGTCTTTTCTTTGGTTTTTTTGAGATTTCTTCTTCTCAGGAAAAGAATTTGGTTCATAAAATATGCTCTCACAGGAATTTAAAAGAAACTATGTTCCCCAACTTCGTTTAGGGAACATAATTACACACGTTAAATTAGTTTGCTATAGATGTCTCAATCAACAAAAATGCGTCATTCTAAAATATCATGTATGAGGGATGTCTACTTCTAGGCATCTCCTCCCACCTCCTCTTGAATTTTCAGAAATCCGTGTCTATGCCCTCTTCACATATTTGTTCATACATGCACTATATTGTTTTAGATCAATCACTATCTTGTTATTTTAACCTTCAATGATGAAAAATAATTATGTTTTTACAATTCCCTTTACAGAAAATCAAAGACAAGCTTTTTCTATACTCGCTAACTGGGTCTTTAGATATGAACAAATAATACATGTAACCAATAAACAACAAATCAATCGAACTTCGACTCGGTAGATCCAAGTGAATATATACTGAAAGGATTAAGAAACGTAAAAGTCAATTTTTCAGTGCAAAAATTTAATTATGAATAATAACTACCTATTTTTTCGAGTTTTTTGTTGATAAGGGCTTCTGTATTGAAACTAGCCAGAAATTCAATCATCCGTGACTACCCAGAAATAGATTTCTTTGTTTGCGCGTTTTCACGAAAAATGTGTTTTAATCGATCACGCTCGGTGCTTGTCCAAGCAAATTGTTACTTTTCAGTAGTTTTTCAACCGAGCATACATTTTTGCATTTTAAATTTCAAAAATTTCCCCCGCATACATATGCCACGCCAAAGAAATGCACAGAGGGCTACTGCTTTAGCATGGATGCTGGAGGGTTTGTCATACAGTTTGATCGCTAGACGTTTAGGAGTCTCCCAATCAACAATATCTCGACTTAATGATCGAGTCAGAGAGACGGGGAACATCAATGACCGTCCACGAAGCGGTAAGCCCCGGGCGACCACACCCCGGGAGGATCGAGCAATCCGACTCTCACACTTGCGGGACAGGAGTAGGACGGCTGTTTATTCAGCATCCGTCTTCCCTCGAAGAATAAACGAGAAAACCATTCGAAACAGGCTTCGAGAATTCGGTATAAGGGCCAGGAGACCATATGTGGGACTACAATTAAATGATAGGAGACTGAGGGTGCGACTTGATTGGTTGCAACGACATGCACCTTTTAGATACACAATGCGACAGTGGAAAAAGGTTCTCTTCACTGATGAATCAAGATTCACTCTACATAGGGCAGATGGTCGTAAAAGAGTGTACAGACGGTGCGGAGAACGTTTTGCAGACGCATGCGTAGTAGAGAGAGACCGCTTCGTTGGGGGATTCGTCATGGTATGGAGAGGCATTGGTTTTGGTCGGAACATGCCTCTTATAGTGATAAATGGAAATTTGAACGCTGTACAATACCGTGATCGCATTCTTTCTACCGTTGCCCCTTATGTTCAGCAGCATCAACTGACTTTGCAGCAAGATAACGCTAGACCACACGTTTGCGCGTGTCTGCTTGGAATTCCTGCAAGCTCAAAATGTGAATATACTTGAATGGCCACCATACAGCCCAGATTTATCGCCCATAGAGCATATTTGGGATGAGATTGATAGGCGCATTCGCCGTCGCCCACAAGCCGCCCAGGATCTTTAGAAACTGACAGAAGCAATCGTTAAAGAATCGAATAGGCTTCCACAACGCACTATCAATACCCTCATCCAATCTATGCATAAGAGAATACGCGCAGCAACATTGGCACGAGGAGGACATACCCGTTATTAATTTTTGAGTTTTCAAATCTGGATCACACCTTGTTTAGACACTTGTTACAGCCACTACAGGGCTTTATGTCTAAATATTGTTACCTCAATTTAATGAAAAAATAATGTAGATTATGTATAATAAAACTTGAAAATTTTCTTTGTAATTTGTTAAAGTTGTTTACGTTTGAATTTTATTATGCATTTCGTAATCCTTTCAGTAAATATGAAAGAAAAATGCTGCTTAAACTAAAAGTCAGCAACGTTCCATTGGAAAAACCTATTCTCGTCAATTTTTTTAAAGATGTATTGTAGTCTGGTATTATAATTTTGTCTATAAAAAAACAACGAAAAGAACAAGGCAAAGTTAAAATTGCGATACATGAATTTTTTCATGATGTGGTGATCATAAATGGATTAGTCAGTAAAGCGCTCGCTCCGTGATCAGAAATTTGTGACCTTTGTCAATAAAAATAGGTAACAACTGTATCTTCCCCGGGAAAATTGGGGTTAAAGTTGCGCTGTTGGTCTTCTGATGATCCCTACAATTTATTAAGTGGGACCTTTACTCACGGTACGACGATCACGATCCGTCACTGCTCAATGGCACTAAGAGCCAAGAGTAAAGGTCAATATTTGGAGGTGTTCACCGGAATATGGTAAAATCTTTATTTCAATGAAAAATTCTGGTAAAATCTCTTATTACATTTCCTTCTCTGGAAATGAAAAAAAAAAAAATTCCACTTCTGAAAAGAACACCATGAAACAAACGCATTGTGTAACTTTGAATATGAATCTCTCCTAGCATATACATTTCCTTCTCTGGAAATGAAAAAAAAAACTAATAGATTTTTCGACATGAGGTTTCCACTTACACTGAAAAGAACACATCCAATTTAAAAAAGATCATGCACAAAATAAAAGATAAAGCAGAAGCCAGTTTATTTCTATGGAAAAAGTGCGCTTAAAAATTAAGAAAAAAAATAAGTACAATGAATAAAATTTGAATATATGGAGTTAAAAACAAATATAAAAAATTATATTCTTGTAAGTGTCGGTACTATTCATTCAAATTTTCAGTTTCATTTCATATGTTTTGCAAAAACATAATTTACAACGTCTTTTTCATAAGCAATAAATTGAACACAGTATGTGAATATAAAATGTACTTTTATGTTGTATACAGTCTGCTTGTTTAACCAAACTGGTATAGTGCAGATACAAAATGTATGCTAGTATCTGTAACATAAGCTTGTACTTTCAAATTAAGTTGTTTTTATATTAAGGTATCTAGACTTAAGTGATGTAGATAGTCTCGGATATTATTTTAAATGACAAAACAGTGTTATGATG
>NW_026918118.1:0-13970 GCF_032062105.1 Saccostrea cuccullata
CCAATTATCTCCGAACTAGCTAAATGGGTTCCCAGTCTTGTACAATAAATTCCATTTGACAGTGGAAGGGTTCCTCCCATACCCCTCCCCTGTAAAAATTTGAAGATGTACATTGTACAAATACTTATTATTGTATTCAACAGTTTGTTTATCCAAGTTCTACCAGGCTAGCTAAACAGTCATCATTTTGGTCAGGCTAGCTGCATAGGTTTGGGGTCCTCAGTCCTCTTCTTTAAGTGAAGTCTTTGCTTTTCTTCTTAAACACGGATTATGATGCGTTTTTAAAGTTTTTTGAAAAAAAAATTATTAGGACATTTACGGTAATTTGAAGAGCGAACGGCAGACAGCCTGCGGTTCGCCATTCGAATGGCGAATAGCGAATAGCGAATAACCGTCCAACTTCTGAATGCCTCACCAGTATATGATGACGTCTGTGAAAAAATCTCTAACTGACGTAAAGCAAAGTTCAAGCAATCCAAGAATGAAAAAAAATTCTCAATTTCTCTTTCGCGCATTTGTCACATTCACCTCTGAATGAAGTTCTTCAGCAAATACGAAGATACGTATATCTTTCTCACAGGAATGCTTAATATTTTTTTTTCAAAGACAACCCCTAGTTGGACGAGTTAAGCTAGACCTAAACAATTTCGATCGAAGAAAAAGATCAAAATCCACGGACGTCAATTGCATGATGTGATCAATGTTAGAATTTGCGACAAAGAAAATAAAAATTCAAACATTTTCGTTGGACGATCATGCTAAAATATTTAGCTTAATAAAACACAGAGTAATTTTAATAAACACCGATTTTAGTCCACAGTTACCAAGATACACATGCTCTCTAGTAACACGGTCTAAGATATTTCGCTTCTGTTTCTTATGTTTTGTATATCAAAATGATGTCAATACAAAAGAGGTACTCTGAGCAATGAGCTCACTGAATGATACCACCCACCTCCCATGTGAATATAATGGCAGTGTCCATGTTTTGCTCTGGAAAATCTAAAATATATTTCAGATCAAAAAGTAGAATAGGGGGTGCACAATGGCAATATGTACTAGGATTCTGTAAAAGTTTCATTAAATTTCATTCAGCGGTATGAAAGGAGTTGCGGATAAGAGATGGGTAACTCAAAGTGTAACAGACGGACGGACGGACAGATAGCTAGACGGACGGACGAACATGCCGATTACTATATACTAGGGATGGCAATCGATTGCAGAATTGCTAATCGATTAACCGCAAAACGTTCCGACTGATTAATCGGTTAGTCGTATCAAAATATACATTTTGACTTTTTTATATACACAAAAAGGCTAAAAACGATGTTAGAAGTTACATTTTATTTATTATTTTGATCAGGGAATTTTTTGTACATAAGAGTATATTTCATTTCAATTTCAATAGACAAGAAAAAATTAAGAAAACCATGAATCTTGCTTAAGAAATCAGACAGGGATAATTTTCCAACGCAGATGTTAAAGAAGTTCATTCTGTGTTGTTGTCATAATCAAAACTAGACTATGTCTGAACTTTATTTACAATTCACAACGTTCTTTATAATAATACAATTTAATAGATAACGGCAAAATAAGTATAGACATACTATAAGTAAAAGTGCTTAAAGGTGATGTTTTTAATATCATTTAAAAAACCACAGGACTATGTGGGTAACGGCGTGATGTTATAAAAACAGTAATTAACATTTAACGAATTGACCAATCACCCTGCGATTTCAATCTGGAGAGCTATAATTACTTCAAATATTCTTAATTAAACGATGTACGTGTTAAAAAAAAAAATAGATAAATTATTCAGCGCTTTCCTTTCTGAAAAAACAAGGGATTTTAAGGAAACTGCGCCCAAATTTACAAATATTTTATTTTTTCCGACTAACCGATTACGGTTTTTTTTAAACCGATTGGCATCGTTCCGACCGATTAATCGATTAACCGGTTACAAATTGCCATCCCTACTATATACCCTCCCGCTTTTTCCTTTCCTCGGATTGTGGATTTAAAAATTTGCATAATTTTACCCCAGACCTAATTCATCTTACAATGCTCACCGAAATTATGCCTCTTTTAAATAGGACACGGGTAGGCAGGGTTGTTAATTCTATGTAGGTCTGTTTGTTACGTTACCAGTACGTGTTTAAATGTATATGTCTGATTGCAACTGATATTTCATAAGATTTTTTTTAAATTTCAGAAATTCAACAATGTAGCTTGAACTGCAATTATAACCAATGCAATGATAATGGTTACTGTACGCGTGGGTGCAAAAATGGTTATTATGGAGACAAGTGTACAGAACGATGCCCTTACGGTTGCTCAGAGAACTATTGCGAAAGAAATGGTAATTGCTTTTCCTGTAAAAGCTTTTACACTGGAAATCGTTGTGAAACACGAATATGTCCAAATTGCAAAGAAGGACTGTGTGACTATGGTAATGGAGCATGTACAAATGGCTGTGAAGACGGTTTTTACTGGTACTATTGTACACAGGATTGTAACCTTAACTGCGATCCACGGATATGCAAGCAGAATACGGGAGAATGTAGTTATAACTGTGTTCCTGGGTATTATGGAGCAAAATGTGAAACTCCTTGCAGTACAACATGTTCCACGAAATCCTGCAGAAAATATGATGGTAAATGTGAAAATGGATGTCAAGATAGATACTATGGTTTCCAATGCCGGCAGCTATGCAGTCTACAATGTAAAAATAACATTTGTAACTTTAGCAGTGGTCATTGTGATGGAGGCTGTCATGATGGGTATTATGGTACTTTTTGCAATCACACTTGCAATTCCACTTGTGTTCGTGGTCTATGTAATCAACTGAATGGATTTTGCAGCATTGGGTGCATACCGAACTGGATTGGAAACACATGTGATAGTAAGCTTAAATATAATTTCTTATGAATTATTCAAAGTACTAAGATTAAAATTTAAATATGATATTTCTTTAAATATATCCTTTAAACTATTTAATTATGTATATTGAGATAGGGCGCCATGATTTTCTACGATTTTGTAATGATATTATTTGAAATTTAGTGATTCGAATTAAATAACCACTCTTTTTTCTATAATAATAATATTAATTATTATTTTTTACCTAATATCAATACAAACAATATTATCAGCGATATAAAAAAAATTAAATTCTTAAGTTATATGTTCCTACTTTTATTTATCAGCATAGTTCCAATTTAATAAATAGCGATATAGAATATTTCTTTTATACATGTATCAATAATGTGATTTAACAAAAGTTAGGTCATAATTATAGTTGCTTTATCTCTAAAGATTAAAACCCCGTGGGGATCCGGGTTAGAATAGGTCCTCAGTACCCCCTTGCTTGTCGTAAATTAAAAGGCGACTAAATCGGGCGGTCCTTCGGATGAGACCGTATAAACCGAGGCCCCGTGTCACAGCAAGTGTGGCACGATAAAGATCCCTCCCTGCTCAATGGCCCTAAGTGCCGAGCATAGGCCTAAATTTGCAGCCCTTCACCGGCAATGGTGACGTCTCAGTATCAGTGAAATATTCTGGAGAGGGACGTTAAACAGTATACAATCAATCAATCTAAAGATTTAATATATGTCTGATACGTCAATCCATAACCTCATACCCAAATGTTAATCACGTCTTATGTTTTATCTCATACTTGTATGGGATACTACCCATGAGATAAACTTATGCTTTATTCACAGGTAGATGTTTTATCAATTAAACTTTTGACACAGTCCCTCGCTTCAAAATTTATTTTATTGAAACTTTTATTTGTAAAAATTCTTGACCGTATAAAATGAATGTTAAGAGCAAAAATGTTTATAAAAGCAAGAAAAAAAAAACTCTTATGTCAAAGAAGTGTTTTATTTTATCAAAGTGCCTATATAAGCTACTTTAAGACGGACTCCCCCCCCCCCCCTTCGTTTTAATGATTTTAGGAGAAAATATGTTCTAGCAGTTAAGTTGTTGTTATAATTCCTTTAAAACCTTCAAAATGCGCTCTTATATTATACTTCGCATGCCTACCTAATAATGTAGGTGTAACATACCGTGGATCAACCATGAATCTACAAGTAGCCTTGCCTAGCCTTGCACGTTATGTACAGACCTCGCACAAATAGTACAAGATGTGTTTGTGAAACACAATGCGCCCGGCGGCAACAAGGTTGTAAAAACATTTTTTTAGCATATAGGTCACAGTCAAGTTCACAAGGTCATTGATCTTGGTCTCCCTTGAAGAAACTTGATTGATGAAGAATGCATATTAAATATGTAGTCTCTATCTCTTATGGCTCAAACGTTATGGTGAAGGTTCAAAAAAGCTATGTTTTAGTATATAGAACACAGTCAAGGTCACAAGGTTATTAACCTTGGTGTCACGTGAAAGGGATTAGTTTGTGGAGTATGCATGCTAACTATTAAGTCTCTATCTTTTAGAAGGTAAAAGTTTGCCGACAAAAAAGCTATATTTAGTGTATAGGTCACAGTCAAGGTCACAAGGTCATTGACCATGGTGTCATATAAAAGAGTGTAATCAGTGGTGTATGCATACCAAACATGAAGTCTCTATCTTTTATTATTCAAAAGTTATTGGGAAGGTTAAAGTTTGCAATAAAAAAAATATTTTTAGCATATAGGTCAAAGTCAGGGTCACAAAGTCATTGACCTTGAAGTCATTTGGGAGAGCTTAATTAGTGGAGTATGCATACCAAATATGAAGTCTCTTTCATTCATAGTTCAAAAGTTATGGCAAAGGTTAGAGTTTGCAGACAAACAGATAAACAGACAAACAGACAGACAGGACAAAAACAATATACGCCTCAGATATTTTGATCCGGGCGATAAAAATTCACGATCCTTCCGTCCTTACAACTTTCAATCAGAAGTTTTTTATGTAAACTCCAGCAATTTTCAATGTTTTCAAAGACGCAGAGAGCAAAAATCCTAAATTTTGAACACGATCTTTTTTCATTCGAGGCAAGTCAACATCAACTGTGCTGCTTCATCAAGCTATGCGTCATCAATTTGAAATCATTCATGTTGTTTCACAGGGGAAGTCTCAAGCTTTTGTTAAGGGAAGTCTCGCGAATAGTACACACCATTTCAACTCGTTGGATAAAGCTAATATGAAATCACACAATATGAATATCCTCTATTAATCTCAAACACGCGGTGGATAGTACCAGTTGAATATATCGAAGTCTTATACAATGCTATATCAACGTCTTCCCATAGGAACTACTATTTACACAGTCCCTAACTTTAATCTGCTAAGAAGTACATTACTCTTCATCTTTCGAACTGTACATGAAAGAGTTCTTGTGTTATGAAAGGAATGATAAAGAGATAAAAGGTTTCTGAAAAAAAAATGCAGAATCCCTCATTGGAAAATAATATACAGTAATGGAATGGGTACGAGGGAAATAGCAAATTTATAGTTCCCCGAGAGAGGAAACTATTTCCCGAGGCGGCAAATGCTATTTCCCGAGTTCCCATTCCATACATGTAACTGTTTTTTATACGGAAACAATTACAGGCAATTTAACTTTTCCTTTTACCAGATATTCTATTTAAAAAACACTGTAGAGGCATAATTACAAATGCATGCGGTTTAACATATTGTATTATAAGTAATGCATCATGTCCTAAAACAATTAGATTATCTTTAAAAAGTATTTTAATGACATTTCGAATTATCGTTGTCTTCATTTTGCTAGAATTCAGGTATGATTTTGACATCGCATTTCGAAATGTTTGGACGTCATAGTTACGTTGCTTATAACATGACGTCATAGACTCTAGACTTCTTGAAACCACTGAACACTTTGATTGGTTTAAATTACTAGTAAATATTCACGAGGGAGTTGTCCCAGGGAGTAGCTATGATTTTTTCAGGGAGTCTTAAGATGAGGGCAATAGTCTCTTCTCGGGGAAATAGGCAGTTTTATAGTATTAGTTTTATACAGAGTAATTACAGAAGAGATATAATAATGTTATGTTTATATCGAACTGCAATATCCAGTCCCTCGGGGAATAGGTTTGATAAAAGAGCTATCCCACTCATAACCAGTAGATAAGCGTTTTATTATACTGATGTATAATATAATTTCTAAGGTTTGAATTTTTTGAGTAAGATAAGACTGCAAGAATAATCTGAAATCCTGTTGACCCCATGATGCTACTGAAGTCATTATGACATCATCAGTCAATAGATTTATCGCTGTAAATTAAAATTGGAGGCAGAAATTGCAGGGAAAAAATTGCATGAAAATTTTCCGAGGGTGGATAGTATACACCTATTTACTGGCTATGAGGACAGTAGCAAGTTTATCGTCCCCCTCGACAGCAAACTATTTCCCGAGGCGCAGCCGAGGGAAATAGTTTGCTGTCGAGGGGGACGATAAACTTGTTATTGTCCGAGTAGTCAGTAAATAGGTGTTTTATTATACCGATGCTGACTTTACCTTTGTTACGTCATAATATATACGTCACAATCCATGTAAAATCAGAAGTGTTCAGAGATGAAAAGCGAGGGAAATCGAATGCTGCCGTTGAATAGTTTAAGGACTATTCACCATGGGCAAATAGCACAAAAACTATTTCACGGTAGAGATTGTTTAGAAAAAATAGCATGTTTAATCGTCTTATTTTTATATAGAAAAAAAAGCAGAGGTATAATAACAAAAACTATACCCGGGGTATAGCTTTGCTATGCATGAACTATAAAAGATAGTTATTTTAACAGAAGTATAATAATGTTATGTATATATCGAACTGCAATATCCAGTCCCTCTCCTTTTAAAAAGGAGTAAATGTACGACTGAATTAAGCTGTATTACGAAGATCTTGCCGACAATGCTAGAAAGTTGACAGAAAATCTAGTCTCTAGTCTCTTCTCAACTAAAATGATACGATACATGTAAGTAGGTGAATGTCAGAGATCTACATCAAACAGGGGATCTACAAGTTCTGCGTAGACAAACTGCATTGAAATTATGTGTATGTCTATCAAGTAACATTCCTCATACATATGGATTATTCTTATATTATGAAACTTCCAGGTATTTCCAAAAGGTTTGCTATAGGTTTGAACGATATGCACACTCGTTGACCCTAAAAAGGGGTATCTCAAAATATAATGAGTTAACTAACCGTTTTATTTAACATTTGATTCATTCAAATCAATTAAAATGGTGCATATTCGACAAACATTGACAATATACTCCAGTTTATCTCGTAGCATAAATCAGCTATGAACCCACTGAATTATAAGGGAAAGTCTAGATAATCAATATAATTCTTAATGACAGTATGTATGAAAATATTTGTCCATGGATATTAATATAAGATGAAATATAACGAACATGTGTTAATTATCTTAGGATGTGTATCAACACATTATGGTTCTGATTGTGCCCTGCCCTGTAGTAGTAGGTGTAAAGGTGGTACTTGTAACAGTAATGGATACTGCGATAAAGGATGTTTGCCTGGATATTTTGGATATTACTGTGACAAGAACTGCTCTTCCTGCCCTACTACTTGTGACAGAACGAGTGGTGATTGTTCTGGAGAATGCCGGGTTGGTTATCATGGCAACGACTGTAGCATCAGGTGTAATACTAACTGTAAAAACACGTGCAATAAAGAAACTGGGGCCTGTGACAATGGATGTGTGGATGGGAAGTTTGGGGACAATTGTCAGATGGGCTGCAACTTTGGATGTTATTTAGTCTGTGAAAGAAACACTGGTAACTGCACATGCAAAATCGGATGGCAGGGATCAACATGCAATGGTATAATAAGTTTTAAAACGTAATTCTGAATCAATTATAATCTGATTATATAATTATGTATATATAAAATATAAATTCACTTTTTTGACAAAATGTTCATGTAGCTTTTTATCTCATCTGAGCTGAAAATGAGCTTTTTTGATCTTACTTTGTTCAGCGTCTGTCTTGCTGTCTAGCAGCATATTTGCATGCTAAGCTCACTACGACATGGTATTTCTGTTACATGAAAAGAGAACTCCTAATTTTTTAAATTCCCTTATTAAGGAAGAGGATTCAGAAAAGACAAAGGTAGAATTAGGTCGATAAATTATTTTAATCTGAAGAACAACGAGCAGGAATGCTAAAACGTATGTGGAAGCATTCCGAGATATTGGTTGTGTAAAGTGTAAATTGTTTGAAAGGTTGTATGTGTTATGCCACCATAGGGAATTTAATTTAAACATTGAAATAAGTTTATTAAGTTATATCTTAAAAATCAACTTCTTCCCAAGAACCACTTGACCATGAAAGCTGGATTTTGAGTGAAAGCGTCATAAGGTACAAACGTTTGTAAAATGTTGAGTGAGAGTCTATTTTTAAAGATTGGTCCACAGTAGTAATAATATAGGAGACAAATCTTTCAAAAATTCTTAAGATCGCGGAAAACCATAATGAATCATTCAATGTGGTAGCATTCTCAAGTAGTGTAGATCCATATTTATGTTGTATTTAAACAACTTTCAGTGGAGAGGCCACGTTAGCTGATCTAAAATAATTTGAATAGGGATATTTGCACCTAGGGGTAAAATATTATAAAATACAGCAAACATGGGTGAGCGTTGTGGAGTATGGTTCTCTTTTTAATGGTCGTTCTTAAAGTATTTCTCCACAATACCGAGTAAATGCCACGAATCTTCGTAATTTGATATATTTGGAGCTGAGTATTTCAAAATATAGAATGAAAAGTTATATATTTTTGTTAATTCAGAATGCAGACCGGACTTTCACGGTGCCAACTGCACAGAAAAGTGTAGTAGAAGTTGTCTAAATGGGCTTTGTCACGCTGAGAATGGTACCTGTCTTGATGGTTGTAAACAGGGCTTCGTCGGTGATCAATGTGGCGTAGGTAAGAACTAGTTATTTTTTTTACATAAAAGTAATGGAAAATACAATTTAAATGCGTTGATTTTTATCATCAAATTGCACTTCACTGTGTTTATGGTATATGCATACCTAAATTTTCTACACAACAATGAACGATACATATGAACTACTCTTATTGAAAAAAAAAATTAAATACAAATTCTATCAATGTAAAGCTGGAGTGAAAATCAGTACATTGTACAGCTGTATGTTTTGTTCTCAAATTTGTTCACGATACTTAGTCTGTGTAATGTCCCTTTTTTAATCAGATATTTTAGATACTTCTATACCTTTCATTTTCAAAGAGCTATTTGCGAATACAATCTTTTAATTACATATGTACCTTCTTACCCCTTTTTTTAAACGGAAAAACAAATCTTTTTTCTTAGCCCTCTCTCGGAGTGGTCCGTCAGATATTCCTGTGTCTGCAATTGGTGCTGGACTAGGAGGCGTCGTTTTTGTTATAATGATTGTAATAATTGTCATTCTTCTCATCAGGTAAGCATAAAACTACATGTATATGAATACAATGTAAAACATTTATTCATAAAAGATTCGAATTAAGAAAATCCAAGAGAAATAACAAGTAAAATTAATGATAGTTTGTATTAAAATAAATTGTTAGTCTCTATTAATATTTTGCAACGATTGACTTCGAGAATACTAACAGTACATTCATTTTGACAGACAGGCAAAAGTCATTTTGCTCCTTTTCAAAAGGTATTTTAAAAAAGTTTATATCATTTCAGATTCAGGAGGCAAAAGAGCAATAACAAGTCGGAACACTCTGTCTCTTACAGTTCGGATAACTTAAATATTTCTCCAAGAGGTTGTTTATCTTGTATATACAGGAAATGCTCATACGCCTGGTTTCATAATAATTTTTCCTGTTTAACATTTTAAATACTATTTACTTGTGATTGAAGTCAAGCTCAGAAGCCAATACGAAAGAAAATACCTGGATTTTTATATTAATATCATTTATAACAAGTTGGTTTAAATCAGCCTAATCATCTGTCATGTTTCGAAATAAGCTACTATGTTTGTGGAATTATTACGTTGACCTCGAAGTAAAAAGAAAAATAAATAAAATAAATATGTTCTTTTCATTGTAGCTGACAACAAGTTATACACCAACATAGGAAATGTTCCCGTCACGATTGAGGATCCAGAGGAAGAACCACAAATAGAGAACCCCGAGGAGGCTGTGTATTATAATGATCTGTCTGTGGCTAAGGATGTCGCTGTGTCAGATCTACTGAAGATAATCACTCAGAAAGAAGCCAATGAAATGGAAGGATTTCAGAAGGAGTTCAAGGTCAGTTTTTAATAAAATAAGATTATTGAATTATTTATCATTAAGATATGTTTGTGCAATTTCACATTTTTGGTCTAAGGCCTTTTTCATATCAATATTTTATATTTTTTTCCCCTTTCAAGCTCTGAATGTATAATGTGTACTTCATCTATAAAATAATGACCATTCTTTATACAAAATAAAGTTATTCTTTGATAATTTTTATGAATCCAATTTACAGCGTTCTCATTACATTTCATAATATCCTCTGATGATTAAGACGTATCTTTCTATTTTAGTCTCTTCCTTATGGAGAACGATTTGCCTGTGAAACAGCTAAAACAGCAGAAAACATGCCCAGGAACAGATTCAAAACCACTTTTCCATGTAAAAATATCCCTTCTTATCATTTATTATTTCATTTTCATTTAGAACGTATATAAACAATTCTTTCATCAAATTTGGAATGTCAATTAAAATTTTAAAACAGGTTCGTAAATCCATTGAGTAAAAATTAATATTCTTTAAATTTTGATATTTAAAGAATGGATTTAATAGCTGCATAATTTATTCGGTTTAATCTTTGTTTGAACAGTTGGCATATTTTTATCAACAACTTCACTTTTAACTTGGGTAGCTAAATTCATTCCTGATAATTTGTCTTCCATTAAGTGTAGCAAAAAAATTTCCTATAAAATATGTAATTCAATTGTGAAAAATGTATTTCAACGTCAGCAGATTGAAAAGTTTTAGGCGTGGGTCAGGCTGAATATTCAATATAAAGTTACTTACTACTTGAACTTATTCTACAATATTTATTATTCGTGAAATATTATATCTAAACAGTTTGAAAATTGAATTTAATAATACTAACGCTGAAAATACTTGAATTTTCAATATCTTTTAAAAGTGTTTTGATATTCTGCATTACCATGAAATATCTTTTAGGTACTTTTACTCTTGTAGCATTTTATTTTCATGCAATAGACAATAATAATGGAATTTCAATTTTTATAACAGACGATCATTCCCGCGTAATTTTAGAAGTTGGTAATGGCTTCACCTCCGATTACATCAATGCAAACTATATTGAGGTAATAAACACAGATTATCATTCTTTGTTCACTACATCAAATATTTTGTTATTATAGTGTGTACATGATATTATTGTTAATATTTTAAATGTATTGTGAAATGTGTGATTTAGAATATGGAGGGGAAAAGAGAATTCATTGCTTGTCAAGGTAAGAAAAATACATTTTCGCCTTCCATCTGAAACATATTTATAAATCATAGTAGCTTTAAATGTTTATCAAGAAAACCTTTGCATATTATTGTCACTAAAAGCTTACTAAACAAGCGTACTCTTTTAGGTCCACGTGAAAATACTTTAATAGACCACTGGAGAATGATATGGCAGGAACATGTGGAATACATTGTTATGTTGACCAATCTGATTGAGGGACCAAAGGTATTTTAGTATATAAAGAAATTTATTTTTATATATAAGATATTATTTAAATAATTGTTATACTTGAATCAAACGTTAAAAAAAACATTCTGATTATGGAGTTATCAAGTTTTCCTGATTAAGTCTCCTTAAATCTGGTTTTGAAATTACAGTTTTAAAGATTTCTACCCATGAATTGTATTTCAATCTTGGCTGAAACATGACAGTTTTATATCCTCTTTTTATAAATTCAAAATTATTTTTATCATGAACCTCATTTTAGGTGAAATGTCATCAATACTGGCCTGATGAAGGAAAGGATCTGGAAATCAATCCATTTTCTGTAACCTTGGTAGAAGAGAAAGTATATGCTTATTTCGTAGAGAGAAAAATGACTGTGCAGAAAAAGAGGGTATATAGATATACTTGTAGCATTAGATGAAGAAAAAAATATTCCTTATATTATTGAGTTGAATGGACGTTATCACTAAAGATCATACGTTAATAGTGTGTATGCTTATTTTAAGGTCACTGGGTCAAGGACGGTCGTACAGTATCATTACACCCGTTGGC
Source organism: Saccostrea cuccullata (assembly GCF_032062105.1). Classification (NCBI taxonomy): domain Eukaryota; kingdom Metazoa; phylum Mollusca; class Bivalvia; order Ostreida; family Ostreidae; genus Saccostrea; species Saccostrea cuccullata. Next base: position 12,257 of record NW_026918118.1, read on the forward strand.
CCGATCATGGGACTCCAAATCCTCTGAACTTAGTTGTATTCCATCGACACTTCAGACACAAAATAAAACCTTCTCAGCATCCAATTATTGTCCATTGCAGGTAATAACTAAGGACAAACGTTATACATTAATGGCCGAAATTTTGAGCATCATATCCGTTATATAAAATGCTATTGTTCTGAAAATAGATATTAAGTACTTTCAAATTGAAAAAAAAAGTTCTACCCATTTACTTTTTAAGAAACTACTCAAATTTAAATTTTCCTATTATCTTTGATCGCTAAACTGTAATGTAATTTTTCTCTTCATATAAAAATGTGTTACAGTGCGGGAATTGGGCGAACCGGGACATTCATTGCCCTTGACGTTTTGTCCAAATATGGCAAGGACAAGGGCAAGGTCAATGTCATAGAGTATGTCAAGGCCATGCGTAAAGACAGGATGACAATGATACAAAATGTGGTACGTAAACAAAGAAACTGCAATTTTTAGTCATACATTCCTTATATATTGCTCTATCTTGAATTAAAAAAAAAGAACGAAAGAGAGATAAAAATATACTAACTCAAACACACATCGAGAGAGAGAGAGAGAGAAAGAGAGAGAGAGAGAGAGAGGAGAATAAAAAGAGGAATAAAAAGAATATTAGCTTCTGTAGGTGAACTGCTAAGATAAAAACTGAATTTTTTTGTGATGAATGCAATCTAGTTTTAAAATTTGAATTTACATAGACCTAGGTAAGAAGAATCGTTTTACATTATATTATTTTAGGACCAGTACGTATTTCTCTATCATGCTTTGTACGAGTTCTTCAGAAGGAAACCCCAATATAAGAAGAAAGACGAATTTCTACACCATTATGGAGATGTCAACAGAATAAATTCACAGAAACATCTAACCAATGAATTCAATGTGAGAATACATAATGTTTATAAGCAGATATTTGACAGTCTTTTAAATTTTTGTGATGATTAGATGACAAACAAAGTAAATGCTTGCAGTTGAAACTAAAAAATGCACAATTTGTATACGTTATAAATATTCATTATTGATGTTCCTTTCAAAAATTTACAAAATCAATAAATACTATGATCTTCATTGGTCTTTTAGGAACTGATAAGCTTAAAACCACGATATGATGCCCATGATTTCAAGAGTGGAAAGAAATTTTCAAAAATGAACTTTACAAAATCAGTCTTACCAGGTATGTCCCGAACAGCTCTTTTGAATTTGCTTTTTAGCTCACCTGAGCCGAAGGCTCAAGTGAGCTTTTCTGATCAAAATGTGTCCGTTGTCTGTCGTTGTCGTTGTCGTAGTCGTAGTCGTCGTTGTCGTCGTCGTTGTCGTCGTAAACTTTTCACATTATCATCTTCTTCTCAAGAACCACTGGGCCAATTTCAACCAATCTTGGCACAAAGTATCCTTGGGTAAAGGGGATGCAAGTTTGTTCAAATGAAAGGCCACACCCTTTTCCAAGGGGAGATAATCATGAATTTGTTAAAAATTAATGGCACTTTCAAAAAATCTTCTCCACAAGTTTTACATAGGAATATATAGGAAAAATCTTTAAAAATCTTCTTCTCCAGAACCACTGGACTAGGAAAGATGAAACTCATGTGGAATCATCCTCAGGTAGAGCAGATTTTAGTTTGTTAAAATCATGACTCGCGGGGCACATCCTCAGGTAGTGTAGATTCAAATTTGTTAAAATCAT
>NW_026918119.1:0-13819 GCF_032062105.1 Saccostrea cuccullata
ATTAACTATATTTCTTCACTTAATTTTGTTTTTTTTTTTTTCAGAAATATATTTATTTGATCAGTTACGCCATATATGGCTTTAATAAAACCAATATATGGTAATAGTAGAATATGCATAAATTTTACAAACAGAATAATTGACAGTAATATCATGCGGCAGGACTTCCTTTTACAGTTCGCCTTCACAGTCCAATTTGTCCCGCCACATGGATGTACATGCAGAGGGCCAGCTCACCCTCTAGTACATTTAATCTTGATGCAATTAATATACATATTATTGTAAGTTTTGTGACAGCAGTTCAAGAATTTTAAAATCTGAATTTATACATCTTGCTCCAAAACTATAAACTTAGAATAGACTTAAGTCAAAACTTTAATTTTTCAGTAACATCTTCAGTTCCCAGTGATTGGGAAGGCCAAAAGTGTCAATGGGACTATTGCCCCAGTGTTACCAATTTTAATGGGCCATTTTGAAAATCATTGGGCCATCTAATTATTCTCAAGGGCCATTTTGAAAAAAAAATGACAAGTCATATATTATACAACACGAGACATGATTTATTGAATAAATCACTTCATCTGACATCATAATTAAATGTTTGATCTGATGATTCTCTTTTTTTTCTTGATGAAAATATTTTAATGATGTTTGAAAGTCATGGGACTCAATTCCCTTCCCCTCAATTCTAATTTTGATCAGCTTTTCACTTTGTACAGGTGAAAGTCTGTTTCTGAGTTTGTTCACTATGATGTTTTGCTGACTGAAAACTCTCTCACAGCCAGTTGTGTAAAGGGGTAATACAAGCGAGATCATAGCGAGCTTGATGATGTCTGGCAACTGATCCGAATGGTGTTGGATAAGTAACCCCCATAGTGTCTCCATGTTGTCAACTGGATATTTGGCATCCCTTACAATGACCTTGGCTTGCATCCACTGGTGGAAGACAGCATCCCTGGCCAACATTGGGTCTGATTTAGAACCCTTGTGAAACTGAAATAAAAGTTCATAAATGAACAACCAAAGGAGATCCACATACTTTAGACTAAGTTTATTTATACATTTGTAATTAACAGTTTGATTATTATGTTTTAATATTTTTTTATAAATATAATTTAAGATGAAATTATTAAATATTACTTTCTGACATTTTTAGCTCACCTGAGCCGAAGGCTCAAGTGAGCTTTTCTGATCACATTGTGTCCGTCGTCCGTCCGTCTGTCCGTCCGTAAACTTTTCACATTTTCGACTTCTTCTCAAGAACCTCTGGGCCAATTTTGACCAAACTTGGTACAAAGCATCCTTGAGTGAAGGGGAATTTAAATTGTTAAAATGAAGGGACATATCCCCTCGCAAGGGGAGATAATCAAGAAAAGACAAAAATAGGGTGGGGTCATTAAAAAATCTTCTTCTCAAGAACCACTGGGCCAGAAAAGCTGAAACTTATGTGAAAGCATCCTGGGGTAGTGTAGATTCTAAATTGTTCAAATCATGACCCCCGGGGATTGGGCGGGGCCACAATGGGGAATCAAAGTTTTACATAGAAATATATAGGGAAAATCTTCTTTTCAAGAACCACTGTGCCAGAAAAGCTGAAACTTATGTGAAAGCATCCTGGGGTAGTGTAGATTCTAAATTGTTCAAATCATGACCCCCAGGGACTGGGCGGGGCCACAATGGGGAATCAAAGTTTTACATAGAAATATATAGGAAAAATCTTTGAAAATCTTCATCTCAAGAACCACTGGGCCAGAAAAGCTGAAACCTAAGTGAAAACATCCTGGGGTAGTGTAGATTCTAAATTGATCAATTCATGACCCCCCGGGGATTGGGCGGGGCCACAATTGGGAATCAAAGTTTTACATAGAAATATATAGGAAAAATCTTTGAAAATCTTCTTCTCAAGAACCACTGGGCCAGAAAAGCTGAAACTTACGTGAAAGCATCCTGGGGTAGTGTAGATTCTAAATTGTTCAATTCATGACCCCCGGGGATTAGGCGGGGCCACAATGGGGAATCAAAGTTTTACATAGAAATATATAGGAAAAATCTTTGAAAATTTTCTTCTCAAGAACCACTGTGCCAGAAAAGCTGAAACTTATGTGGAAGCATCCTGGGGTAGTATAGATTCTAAATTGTTCAAATCATGACCCTTGGGGATTGGGTGGGGACGCAATGGGGAATCAAAGTTTTACATAGAAATATATAGGAAAAAGCTTAGAAAATCTTCTTAATAACAACTGAGCCAGAAAAGCTGAAACTTATATATGGAAGCATCCTGGGGTAGTGTCGATTTCAAATAGTCTAAATTATGATCAGTTGGGTAGGGTGGGGTCACAATATGTATTACAAGGGGTAAATCTAGTAAAGTACAGAATTGTCAAAGCTTCTCAGGTGAGCGATGTGGCCCATGGGCCTCTTGTATAATTTAATTTTTAAAAATCCAGATAAGTTCGAAAGAGCATTTAACACATTGTAGTGTTTACAAAATCAATTTAAATACCTGTTTCTCTCCAGGTGTTCAGGTCAGGTTCAAAATTAATTGTCCTCATAGACAGAACATAGAAAGCATCAAGGAGACTCTGTTCAGGAAATCTGCAATACAAATAATTTAATAAGAATCATTGTGAAATTGAAATAAGATATTTATTTTTAAATTAAATTTATTTACTCAATACAGGAGATAAATCAGTTTGCTAAAACACTAGTATATCATTAGATAAATAAATATTTGCTTATGTAATTGATGGACTAATCTTAAAATAAATAAAATCTTATTTAATTATTATATGACCTGCTTTTTATGTTTTCTATAAGTTTGTTCACAAATGAACTCCTGAGTGCCTTCAAGTTAGTGTTAGTGTTCATCAGTCTGTGGGTCTTAAAGTAATAATGACCATCTTGCTCATTTAGGACGACAGCTTCAAAATACTCCTCCACGTGTGTCTTGTAAAGGACTTGCTCATTTTTGTAGGCTTCCAGATCAGTTATGCAAAGATTCAGTGAAACCTAGAGGAGATAGATATAATGGAAGACATATAAATAAAATTTTAAGTCACTAAGTTATTTTAGTTACCTAACATCAATTATGCTAAGGAATGTAAAATTACAAATACAGATATAAAAATCACACATCACAATCAAATAAACATGGATTATACATAATTAATATTATAGAACACACATATGTATTTAAAAAAAGTTTAACAAATTAAAACTGTAGGTAAGTATATACCTTTGCTTTGGCCACATCAAGTTGTTCACTTTGATATGTAAGGCATAATTAGGAGACAATGGGAATAACATCCATCATCATGTGTGTGATGTAAATAAACTGTGTAGTAGCCATGGACTTTAACAAACCCTTTGCAGTTGGGTCCTTCAGACCTCTACTGTGGAGGTAGGTAAGTAAGGGATCTAACGTTCTGAAAACTGCTTCTAGTGCTTCATAAAATGACATCCAACGTACCGAGTGTACCTCTCTATACTTCAAAGTTGGGTGATCCAAGATACTCTGTACTTTGTGTAACTGTTTTTCTCTCATGGGCGACCGTTTAAATAATAGAACAGATTACACATCCACTCTTGGTAATTTTTCAGTTGTTTGAGGCCAGTTGCAGCTTGAGATGTACATAATGCAAGTCTATGTGCAAGGCAATGAATGTTGATTAAATGTGGATTTAATGTCTTAAGCCTTCCATATACACCCTTGTCCTTCCCTGTCATTACTGATGCTCCATCTGTTCCCAGGCCTACTACTTTTTCAGTGTTTATGTTTCTTGATTTGAGCACTTTAATGATTTCGCCACATAGCCCTTCCCCCGTACCATCTTCATATTCAATGTCATTAATAAAAACACTCTTCACTGCTCCTGAAAGTTAATAGTCATCCGAGCTGTGTTTGATATATCTGTACTCTCATCGCATAGTACTGAAATGTATGGGGATTTAGCAATGAGTGAATTTATGTCCTCATCAATTGTTGTACACAGAGCATTTAATAATTCATTTGCTGCATAATAAGAACTGTAGTTTATTCTGTTTGAACCACCAATCGACAAAGGTTCTAGACCAGGTATATCCAGCTCTTAACACAATGTTATAAAACTCTCATACTTTGACAGTAGTATATTTTCACCAGCAAGTCAATAAACAACTTTCAGTGCTTTAATTATTGTTTGATCTTGTGCCTCATAGCTTTTCTTCATTGCTTGTGTCATGTTTTGTTTTAGAGATTGTTCTTGAGAGCAGTTTTTATGATCATCAGATAATTCATGTCTTACCATTGACGAAGTTTTAAAAGTTTGACAACCACTTGTGAACGCATTTGATTTTCCGTGTTTAGTGCAAATAGTACAAAACATTTTATTGTCTCTAAAATCTAGCCATGACCAGATCTTAAGCCAACGATCTTGAAAACGTCTCTCTTCCTTCGTGTCTTTTATCTCTTTGCAATTGTCGTGATTCTGTGGTGTCGCTCTCTGTTTATCTGACTGGTTATGATTCCCCGTATCTGTACGATCTGATGAATCATCGGGGGTTTCCTTTTGACTTATGTAGAAACTCAACCGTGACTGCTTTGAGTCTATTTTTAGTCTCTTTTTGGGGGGCATTCTCATCGACCTTTACGGTCTATTTCCCATGTGGCGTACTGTATAAGAACCCGTATATTGATACGAAAGAATTTATTGGCTGTTATTTTTATATTACACATCTTTCAACCAATGATATTCGGCGTACTTAATTGAATGGATTTTAAACCGAAACAAGAGGCCCAAGGGCCTTGAAACGCTCTTCTGATAAATTGTACAACCTATCACTTGTATTTGAAGCCTCTAATCCCAAGTATCCTATTAAAGACCCAAGTTGCATCACCTGACAAAGTTTTATGATTCTTAGCCAATTAGAACTACTTTCTGGTATACATTCTTGGAAATCACAAAATGCATCAAGTGACAAAGTATGATTACTCTAAGCCAATAAATACCTAAGATACTTAAATATAGCCATAAAATGTCAAAGGTAGGTCATTGTGACCTACATTTTGGTTGACATTTTTTAGAGTCCCAAGATGCACCTGCTGACTAAGTTTGATAATTCTAAGCCAATAAATACCTGAGATATTCAAAAGTAGGTCACTGTGACCTACTCTTTGGTCAACATTCTCAGAAAACCCAAGATGCATCAACTGACAAACTTTGATGATTCTTAACCAATAAGTACCAGAGATACTTAAATATAGCCATAAAATGTCGAAAAAAAGGTCATTGTGACCTACATTGTACATTTTTTAGAGTCCCAAGATGCATCTGCTGACCAAGTTTGATAATTCTAGGCCAATAAATATCTGAGATATTTAAAAGTAGGTCACCATGACCTACTTTTAGGTTGACATTCTCCGAAAATCCAAGATGCATCAACTGACAAAGTATGATGATTCTAAACCAATAAGCACTAGAGATACATAAATATAGCCATAAAATGTCAAAAAGTAGGTCACGTTGACCTACTTTTTGGTCTACATTCTCCGAAAACCCAAGATGCATCAACTGACAAACTTTGATGATTCTAAGCCAATAAGTACCGGAGAATAATTAAATATAGTTATAAAATGTCAAAAGTAGGTCATCGTAACCTACATTTTGGTTGACATTTTTCAGAGTCCCAAGATGCATCTGCTGACCAAGTTTGATAATTCTAAGCCAATAAATACCTGAGATATTCAAAAGTAGGTCACCATGACCTACTTTTTGGTCGAAATTCTCAAAAACCAAAGAGGCATCAACTGACAAAGTATGATGATTCTAAACCAATAAGTACTAGAGATACATAAATATAGCCATAAAATGTCAAAAGTAGGTCATCGTGACCTACTTTTTGGTCGACATTCTCCGAAAACCCAAGATGCATCAACTGACAAAGTTTGATGATTTTAAGCCAATAAGTACTGGAGATGCTTAAATATAGCCATAAAATGTCAAAAGTAGGTCACTGTGACCTAATTTTTAGTTGTCACTATCCGAAAACCCAAGATGCATCAACTCACAAAGTTTGATGATTCTAAGCCAATAAATACCTAAGATACTTAAATATAGCCATAAAATGTCGAAAGTAGGTCACCGTGACCTACATTTTGGTCGACATTTTTCAGAGTCCAAAGATGCATCTCCTGACCAAGTTTGATGATGTAGGTTTGAAGGTAATCAAAATGTGCCTTTTAAACAATTTGAAAACAAATGCCTGCAAAATTCTAAAAGTAGGTCACGGTGACCTACTTTTTCTTAAATATGTTTTAAGGTCCCATGATGCAGCAACTTACAAGATTATATGATTCTAACCCTTTCAGTGCCTGAAATAATGGGATTAAATGTTTTAAAAAGGATAAGTCATAAAGTTCAAAAAGTAGGTCACGGTGACCTACTTTTAAGTTGACGTTGTTCAAGGACCCAAGATGCATCAACTAAATAAGTTTGATGATCATAGGCCTTAAAGTATCTAAAATATGCCTTTAAATCAATTGGAAAACAAATGCCCGCAAAATTTAAAAAGTAGGTCACCGTGACCTACTTTTGAGTTAACATGATGTAAAGTCCTAAGATGCATCAACTTACAAGATTTGATGATCCTAGTCCTTATAGTAAGCAATATATGAACATTTTTATTAATTGTAAATTTAGGTCAACTTTAAAGTGACCTTGAGACCACGCCCTTTGCCCCAGGGTCATGCCTTGAACAATTTTTAATCTTCAACATATCCTGATCCTTGTATGTAAGTTTGATGAAAATCTGCCTGGTGGTTCTGGAGAAGATTTTTTAGCAACCAGTACTTTTGGTTTTGTTTTCCTGATTATCTCCCCTTGTTTCAGGGTCCCAACCCTTATTTTAGTATAAATGGTAGCCCTTGGGCCAAGGATACCCTGTGACAAATTTGACACTGATTGGCCAAGGGGTTCTTGAGTTATGGCCCATATTCTAAAAAGTTAACGCACACCGCACGACGCACACCGCACAAATGGCCATAGCATTAGCTCTTTGAGCCTTTGGCTCAGAAGAGCTAAAAAGTAAGATGATTAAGCAAGTCGTACATAGAGAACATCACATAGACATTCGTAACTACTCTCGAAAAACCGAATGCGCACTTTGGCGCCGAATATGATTAATTTAATCCGCCATTTTTCACTCCAATGCGACTATGGCGCGTGTCTTTCCCAATCACTGAGTTCTATTCGTTTGATTTAGCTTTTAAGTTTGCAACAGGGTAAAACCTTTCAATTCAAACATTTGTTGAAACTTTTATTTTAATACCGAAATTATTTCCAAAGTTATATCAATTTGAAACTTTCACTTAAGTCTGTTCTCAGTTTATGGTTTTGGGGCCTTATCTTTTTAATACTAAAATACAATTGCATCAGCGCGCTTTTTTAAAAGAGACACACTCCTTCATATGTAACCTAGTCTTTAACAATTCTACATTTCATTTTATATTTGTAAATCTTGCAAGCCAAGAATGACAATGTATTATATAGAATAAGAGTGTATTTGTTGTTGAAAATAATAAAGCCTATAACAATCATTTTCCATGTTATATCTATCTTTATTAGTTGAGAAATTTTACTCCGGATTGGCTTTATCAAGTCACATTCGAAGATCAAATGTTTGATATTTTCTTGTGTATCACAAAAATCACGGTTGCCACTGTTGTTTTTATCCCCCTTGCTAACGGATAGATTTGTAGTCAACAGATTATGTTGTAGCTTATAACTAAATTCTTATACAGATTTATCAAATAATGAGCGAACTTTATTTTCATATAAAGTATCGAAATGACTTTTATCTATTCTGTACGCTGGCGGGGATTGAGTTGACAGAGGGGCGTCCGGTGGAGACATTGGACTGTACGCTGGTGGGGATTGGGTTGACAGTGGAACATCGTTGTGTGAAAATTAGCGACATCAATCAACCAAACTTGTAAGAGATTTATTAGGACCCGACACTCCAAACCACACTTTTAGTAGATATGATTTTTTGCATAGAGCAGATTAATATCTGATTTGAATTATGCAAGTAGTTGTAGAGTGTTTCGGCTATTAAGAAGCCTCTTCAGGGGCCACGGACATAAATCATGGTGTTTGTTTTAGGTGAGACCGGATTATCTCTTCACCTATATTCTTGTGTTTGCTGTAAGCAATGATTGGTTGAGAATTAAATAAAGTTTTGCATTCTGGATTTCTAAGAATGGTGTTCCAATATTTCAGAATTCGTTTTTTCAGTCCTTTAACGTAGGGGTTAAATTTAGTAACCAGTACTGTAGGGTTATGTAATGACTGTTCTTTAGTCTTTTTGATGATGAGTTTTGATCGGTTTGTGTTGATCGTTTCCTTGATGATAGGATCAATTTCCGAAGTAGAATAGCCTCGCTTTGATAAGTGCGTCTTGAAGTCATTAAGTGTTGCATGTAATATTTCAGGGTCAGTGGTGTTTCTTGCATGTCTAATGCATTCTCCTTTAATGAATCCTTTAAACACAGCCGGGCTATGAGCGCTCTGTCTGTGTAGATATTGAAAGTTATTTGTTGGTTTGATAAAGGACTTGATATCAAGTTTGTTAAAATTTTGAAATTTCTGTCCTTTATAAACTATAGTATCAAGGAAGTTGACAGCAGATGGAGAAATTTCAAACGTAAATCTTAGATGTTTGTGACACTGATTGCCGATATTAAAGAATTCTTCTATCTCCAGACCTGCCTACCCTTCCGCTTTTGGCGTAATTCTTCCGCTTTTTACCACAAAATTACGCTATTACGCCACTTATATTAATTTTACGCTTTTGATATTTTGATTTACATGTAAAATCCTTTATATGAACGTCTACATTTAGAGTCAAAGTACTACCTGCTGAAATGAAATGAGAAGTTCTGGTAAAAGCAATTAATAGTAGACCAGTTGGAAAACGTATGTAATATACCTAGTAGTTATATGTAAACATGGCGAAGATTCGGAAGAACACAAGAAAGCACTACTTACGTTAACTATTAAATGATTTTGCAATTAGTACAGACATTTCTATGCTCAATTTAATTTATTTAAACATTGCTTAGAACAAGATAGAGAAATCTGAGTGCTATAAGAATAAAATACAGATATATATATATATGTACGATTTGTGTACACGTGCAAACGCAAGCCTTCAATCAAGTTATTTGATACAAATTGACCAAATGCTTCAATAAAAGTGTGCTGCTCATTTGTGATATGATACTGGTATTTTACAACACTTTTTTTTGCCAATAGATGATTCAAAAAGAAAAGTTTATGCCATCTTTGATTAGTATGTACAATTTCGGTTTTTTTTTTCAAGAAAAAAGTATAATAGTAAAACAAAAAAATAGGAAAACTTGACTGATTACGCTTTTACCTCTGAAATTACACCAAAAGATTTACAGAAATTACACCGTCGCAATGAAAAGGGTAGGCAGGTCTGTATCTCTGGTTGCGTTCCATTGAATATTATAAAACCGTCATCACGGTATCTGCCGTGGTAGACAATTTTTCTTGCATGACTAAATTGTGCCTTTATATGCTTTGTGATTTTATACATTCTGATGTCGCAGATCTCTGGACTGGGGACTGCCCCCATACTTGCTCCTATTATTTGTTTGTAATATTTTCCGTCGAATTCAAAGTAATTGTTTTCCAAGACGCATTTCAGTAAGAAGTTTAGATCCTCAGGGTCCGGATATGGAATGTCTAATTGCGTTTTATTGGCCTGTGTGTAAGCCTCATTTACTGATGAGAGAAGCTCGTTGAATTCCATGTTTGTGTACATGCTCGTCACATCATAAGTAATTAATAATGCGTTTGTTGGCAGTGTAAGGCTTTCGATTTAGGTGATGAAGTCCGTTGTGTCCTTAATATAAGTTGATTGTTTTTGTACAATAGGTACCAGAAAATAATTGCAATATTGTCCTATTTTCCTTGTTGGCGTATCGCATTGCGAGATAATTGGTCTACCAGGTGGTAATTTCCTAATGCTGCACTGACCGTTTATTAGAGCGTTGTAAATGTTTGCCGGTATTTTATGGGTTTTAGGTAAAAGGTTTAAGTGCCCACATTTGAGTGAAGGTTTTTTGTCATTTAAGAACGTACAAGTGTCTTTGTCCAGTGACCCATTAGTATGCATTTCAGCAAGTTTATTTTGAAAACTGTCATGCAATGTAAGCATGTTGGGTTCAGATACTTGCATATAGTGTTTAGATTGCAATTGGCGTTGTGCTTCTAAGACATACTGATCCTTGTTCATGATGACAATAGTGTTGCTTTTATCTGCTTTTTTGATAACAATGTCGCTGTTATTTTTAAGAGATAAAATAGCTGCTTTTTCAGACTCTGAGATGTTCGATTTCCTTTTTACAATTTCCATTGAGGAAAGTTCCAGTTTTGTTTTATCTATATATTCCTCGAGTTCGCTGCAGGTAAATGGCGGTTTGTAGCCAGATTTCGTTTTAAAGGGATGAATTGTAGTGTTGTCTCCGGTATCAAAGTGGAATTTGCATCTGAGTTTCCTAGCAAATTCCTCAAAGTCATTGAGAAGTATGTTTTTAGCATTGTTGCTTTTAGGCGTTGGAATGAATTTCAAGCCTTTACTCAGTAAGGAAAGTTCATGTTCGGATAAGTTGTATCTTGATAGATTTAGAACAAACTTTTCCCCTGTTGTCATTGTTTTTTTGCAATGAGCTTTAACTCCCCGTAGATAATTACAGGTGCGTTAAGCACTTTTGCTTTGTTTACTCCGTCTATTTAATCGTCGAGCCATTTATATAGAGGAGCAGCAGGTGGTAATTATTTGTATTGAGCGAGGCGCTATAGAACACCGATTAGTATTTTTGGTAAAATTGCAAGTCCGTCTAATTATCAATGTGTTGATAGATTAGAGGACGGCGAGAGAATGTGGCTATAGGAAACTGATAGCCACATTTTGGTGATTGGTTATGGTCAGTTGGGAGGGGCTTTGTTTGTTTACGAGCATGGCCAATAGATGGCTGTTTTGTGCATTTCTTGAAGATGTATAATCCGTCTGATATACGTAGTTAAATATAAAAGAGGCGGCAGTAATTATCCGTCTTAATATCATATGATGATAAAAAGAGGATTAATATTATTATTACAAGATTATCAAAATTGACACAAGTAAAGTACGATTTCAGACCAAACATGAACTGATAAATGAGATACTAGACTTGGCATTGGTGATTACATAAATAAATTTAATTGTGAAAATCAATAACAGAGACATAAATGTAAGTCTGCTGAATAGTAATGTACTTCACAGGCATGGTATTAAATAAAAGTCCGTCACTATGTACATCGTATGGAGGTGGCGTAAAAAAGTCCATAATATGCTCGTTGTGTAGAGCTCAGCGCCAGGTAATTAGGTTGTGTTAATATGGCCTTTTTCGCTGCATGTAGCGGTGACCACGGTATTGGTATTGGCTCTCATTCCTTGGTAGGTCGTGGGATTTATTGGCCGGTTTGTTGGCTTGGTGGCTGGGTCTAGACGGGTGGCTTGGCAAAGTCTGGAGTTTGGCTCTGTGGTCATGTAATTCAGAAGTGTGTTTTCTAGTGATGGCCTTGATAGCCTCGTCCAATTTAGATTTTTCTGCCGCAAAGGTATATCCATCCAGTTCTTCTTTTCTTTGTCTAAGGAAGTCTCCCCTAAGCCTGTTGCTCTCTGCCTCCTTTTCTTGGATTGAGTTATCAAGAAATGTGATTACAGAGTTGGCAAAGGAACTGGTGGTTTCTTGCTGTAGTTCCTTTAAGGACGAGGCAAACTTCGTGTTTTCCTCCTTGGGGAGGCTCAGTTCGCAATGGAGCTTGGCTCCAAACCAAGACGGAAACCTGCCTGATCTAAGTCCGTTGGAGATACTTTCCTTCCGCTTGGCGTATAGAAGTCGACTCGATAGGATTCCATCGATTTTTTCTAAGATTTTCAAGTTTGAGGCAGCCACTGTACTGTCAGACTCCGGCAGGTTGATGGACATATCCAAATCGTTAATGATTGCTTCCTGGTTTGAAGGTACCTGGTCCTTCATGATATCCATGTATTCACAGTTTGCCATAGTTGTAGGTTTGTGTCTGAGGGATAGCTTGTTGAAGCGTTGGTACATAGTAGCAGAATAAGGGGTACTGGTACATGTCAACATACTAGAATCGGCTGATGAATTTGATTTATACGAGAGTCGAAACGAACGATCTTTGAAGTTGCAATTCATTCCTTTACAGACAAGTGCTAATTTGGTAAAGGAAGTGCTGGTAATAAAATGTCTTAGAAGACAAAAGAAGCAAAAGTGTGGCCGGATTGTTGGATGACCAAATAAACCACACAAGTCGATCGCTGTCCAAGGGAGGGCGATGCACGGGATGATGCCGGTGGGACATTGTCCCTAGTCAAAGTGTGAAAATAAGCGACATCAATCAACCAAACTTGTAAGAGATTTATTAGGACCCGACACTCCAAACCACACTTTTAGTAGATATGATTTTTTGCATAGAGCAGATTAATATCTGATTTGAATTATGCAAGTAGTTGTAGAGTGTTTCGGCTATTAAGAAGCCTCTTCAGGGGCCACGGACATAAATCATGGTGTTTGTTTTAGGTGAGACCGGATTATCTCTTCACCTATATTCTTGTGTTTGCTGTAAGCAATGATTGGTTGAGAATTAATTAAAGTTTTGCATTCTGGATTTCTAAGAATGGTGTTCCAATATTTCAGAATTCGTTTTTTCAGTCCTTTAACGCAGGGGTTAAATTTAGTAACCAGTACTGTAGGGTTACGTAATGACTGTTCTATAGTCTTTTTGATGATGAGTTTTGATCGGTGTGTGTTGATCGTTTCCTTGATGATAGGATCAATTTCCGAAGTAGAGTAGCCTCGCTTTGATAAGTGCGTCTTGAAGTCATTAAGTGTTTCATGTAATATTTCAGGGACAGTGGTGTTTCTTGCATGTCTAATGCATTCTCCTTTTATGAATCCTTTAAACACAGCTGGGCTATGAGCGCTCTGTCTGTGTAGATACTGAAAGTTATTTGTTGGTTTGATAAACGACTTGATATCAAGTTTGTTAAAATTTTGAAATTTCTGTCCTTTATAAACTGTAGTATCAAGGAAGTTGACAGCAGATGGAGAAATTTCAAATGTAAATCTTAGATGCTTGTGACAGTGATTGCCGATGTTAAAGAATTCTTCTATCTCTGGTTGCGTTCCATTGAATATTATGGAACCGTCATCACGGTATCTCATTCATGTCCAGTTCACTTAATCAATTCGATATTGTCGACATCGCAATGTAAGCAATGTTGATACGATATCGTGTTTACATCGTCTACATTGTTATTGTTTCTACATGACGACATCGTCAACGTCGACATCGCAATGTTGACAATGTTGATACGATATCGTGTCTACATCGTCTACATTGTTATTATTTCTACATGACGACATCGTCGACATCGCAATGTAAACAATGTTGATGCGATATCGCGTTTACATCGTCTACATTCACTGTTATTATTTCTACATGACGACATCGTCGACATTGCAAAGTAAACAATGTTGATACGATATCGTGTTTACATCGTCTATATTGTTATTGTTTCTACATGACGACATCGTCAACGTCGACATCGCAATGTTGACAATGTTGATACGATATCGCGTCTACATCGTCTACATTGTATTTATTTCTACATGACGACATCGTCGACATCGCAATGTAAACAATGTTGATGCGATATCGCGTTTACATCGTCTACATTCACTGTT
>NW_026918120.1:0-14092 GCF_032062105.1 Saccostrea cuccullata
ACATAACCGTCCATTCTTTAGACAAAGACCTTTTGATATTTGCATCTGGAAACACAATGGCCATTCAACAAATCGCTGTGCACCCCAAGCTAACCTGTAACTGTCCATTCTGTAAACAATGAATTTTTGTATGTGTGCTACCTGTTTTGCACATTTTTTTTGATTTGAACATATTTTATTGATTATACTATACAAATGGGATTGGGCAAAAGTTCTAAAAACTTATTACGCCCGTTCCCTACATATAAATTATACCAAAACATATTTACATACATGGGTTTCAGCTTAATATCAAATAACAATAATAATAATATTATAATAATAATGTATAATAATCAGAGTAAAACACATTCAATAGAATACATTTCATATGTAATAGACATGCTGTATAAGATTTACAGTTAGAAATAATTATTATATCAACCAAATCGTCCTGACTTTTTTATGAAAGTTTGTACAATAGAGAATAGGTATTCATTTTCAAAATCATTTAACGATTTGTCTCCCCAGAGTAAGGTGTAAGTATCGACAGTCACCCATTCTCAATATAAGGGCACAAATGCCTCTCTGATTTTTTAAAAAATGAAGTTCAAGATAACAATTTTTCTATCAATTACCTTTGAAAGAAAGTATCTGAAGATTTTGTTTCCAGGTTTTTTTTCATCAAATTTTAATACATGGAATAATGACAAGACGGTAAAGTAGAGGGTGATTTTATTCAGAAATGTAGCTTGAAATGTACGTTACTCTTTCTTCAATGTACAAAAAGATATGTAAAAAAAAATGTAGTCATTAAAATCACAATTGGAATATCTCATCTTAACACCAGCACATCCTACCAACTCTGTCAGCAACATATTTTCTCGGCATACGAACGTGCGCTTGATTTTTCCTTTCAAAAAACAAAGGTTACTTTTTGACCCAGATGTATAAAAACATTTTTTGAAATATATGCTTTAAATTCTTCTCTCTGTTTTGTTTAGAGCGATCAGTTTAGAATCTTGTCCTTTTCTATAGATAGTGGAACTTAACATGTACATGTAGTAAAATTATATTTTGTAGTTACTGTCTATTTTAACATATATCCATGCCGATTTAGACAACTACGTAAATGTAACGTACATTTCAAGATATATTTCTGCTAAATAAAAAGCTTAAAATTCATCTAAAAATTCATAGTTTTGTTTCAGTTTATTCCAAAAAAGATTCTCTATGTAACACATTGGGTTATATTTCACAATCATCACTACAAAGACACGATTGCCTCAGAATATGAGTAGGTAACGTACATTTCAAGCTTGTAATGTACGTAAATTAGTAATAAGAAAATATTGGGAAAAAAACAATTATTGACATAAAAATCATTTCAATGAAGCGTTTTAACGCAGTAATATAAGAAATAATATGGTAACAAACGTGGTTATTTGTCATCAACTACATGAATGTCACGTCACTTCGGTAACGTTCATTTCACATATTATTGGGGAGTCCCCTCCATCTCAGTTCATTACCATTCTTTTGTGCTGTTTCGCTGAAAT
This sequence comes from Saccostrea cuccullata, assembly GCF_032062105.1. Lineage (NCBI taxonomy): Eukaryota > Metazoa > Mollusca > Bivalvia > Ostreida > Ostreidae > Saccostrea > Saccostrea cuccullata. Next base: position 1,539 of record NW_026918120.1, read on the forward strand.
TGACACCGGTCGTAGCCTAGTTAATTCTACCTGAGTGCAAGGGTACATACAAAAAAAAAGAGTCAGACGTATTTTGCTATGATCTAACAAATGCTTGTGTTTGGCCATTGAAACTTAACATAAATCTATTCCGAATATATCCATCGACAGTCTTGTTAACAATTTCATTTTAATAGAATGTTGCAACATCGTTTGTCAAAACACAAACATACGTAATTTTCAGCAGATCTGGAAAAATATAACCTAAAATGCAATGATTCAAACAAAACTGTGTATTGTGTGCCTTTCAGTATTTGAAATGTACGTGACCGTCTTGTGTTCTGGATTCATTTGTTTTGTTTCTTTTTCCTTTTTTCTTTTTGCTTCGTTTTGGGTTTTTTTTTTTTTACCAATTATAAGCCTGTGAATACCTTGTTTTAAATTACCAACAACAATTAAATTTATATTGACGAAAAGTCGCATATTAAAAGTAAACAAACTGCAAAAAGGTTGCTAAAGATGAATTTAAGACACATAGAAATAAATTTTCTAGCAAGTGGTAACAGTCCACTACATTTACGAGGATTGGGGTGCATTTAGATGGATTTATGTGGTCATTTGTCAAATGGATTGTAACGATAATTTTGTTTCACTCGTGTAAACGCAATTAATTGACTAAATAATAAAAAAATGTCAGTTAGAAATGCGCAAAATGTACGTTACCATTCGTAACGTACATTTCAAATATAAAAATCAATTCTCTTCCACAAGCGTACGTTAGACACGCAATATATTGATACTATTTGAACTTGCATATCATAAGAAATGCATCATACAGGTTTCGTATTCAGAAATATATACCAGGTATCAAAATTATATTACATATAATTGACCTTAATATATTTTTTTTCCTCAGCAGAAACGTTTCTTTTCATTAATTTTGGGATTTAGCCGACCTCCAACCTTTGAAACTTTACTTTGTGTACACATTCGAGTGTGTGAAAGTATGAGAATACACGAAAATTCGTGCGAGATTCACTTAATTCGAATTTCATGGTAACGTACATTTCAGTCACGTACATTTCAAATGATCACTTTTCATGTAAAAAATAATTTTTAATTGTGTTAAGCAAAACGTCTTTGCCAGTTTACAGGATACAAGGGGTTGCTTATTCAGAGTCGTCTCATATTTTCTACTTAATATATATTCTTAATGGAAGAATATAGGTAACGTACATTTCTTTCTTATCTCTACGATTGGAAATGTCTTTCATTCCGTAAACATATTTATAAAAGTTTCTCAAATTGTTCAATTTCATGTTATATTATCTATGTAGGAGTAATTAACCCTTTGAAATTTCAAATTTCGCCCATCAATTAATAAAGGAGAACAAAACTATCAGGTGTATAATCTTTGTGTTTGCTTGTAATGTGGTTAAAATAGAATTAAGCGACAGGGACATTGCACAATAAAAATTATTTATTATCACAAAGAAAATGTATTTATTGTTATGAAAAGAAGTATATATGATACAAGGTTTAACTTATCAGAAAATTTTTACTTGAGAATCAAAACTATATATTACACAGAGGGGATTCAGCATAATATTTGCCTCGGCGACAGTAACGTACATTTCAAATAGGCTACTATATTTGAATTTTGAACTCCTTAAATACCCTTTCAGATCGATAATTATATGAATTCTTATTCATTGTTATATGACTATTTATAATGTTGATTTAAAAATTACATCAGTGGTATTTCTTCTAAATGAAAACGAGGCGACATTATTTGCGCCCTTATATTGAGAATGGGTGAGTATGTAATTTACCCATTCGCAAAAATTTGTCAAAAAATTCTTTCCTGGCTTCTGTATATTTTTTGCATGAGAAAAAATAATGATGAGAATCCTCCACTCTTCCACAAGAACATAGTGGACTCAAGATTACATTACATCGAAAAAGATCGCTATTAAGCACACAGTTATGTCTAAGCCTCGTGTGTATTATATTTAAGCGTCGATTTCCATAACTGAAGTAAGAGGGTGGCATTTGTTTCTTGAAAGAAATAGACTTTTTGAAAATAGATAACGAGGGAGAATTTCTTACATTAAGAGGTAATGAGTTCCATTCTTCAATAACAAGGGGAACGAAAGTTGATTTGTAAGCTTGCAATCTGCATTTGGGTATGTTATAGTTCTGCGAGTTTCTCGTACTGTAACTTGATGAATTACATCGTAAGTTAGGGATTATATCAGTGAGATATTCAGGAACTTGGTTTTTATCAATTTTATACATTGTAGTTAGTCTGGTCTTTTTCCTTCTTTCATGTAATGGTTCCCATCCAGTTTCAATGTAAAGTGCATCTTTAGAAGCTAACAGAGTTAATCCTGTGACAATTCTAGCAGCACATAATTGTAATTTTTCTAATTTTTCGCTGTCACCTATATTACATCCACCCCACACCAAGGAAGCGTATTCTAACTGTGGTCTGATAAAGGTTGTGTACATGAGTGAAAGAGTTTTTCGGTTGACAACAAATTTAAGTTTTTTTAACAAGCCCAATTTTTTGTATGCATTTGCTAGAATAGTATCAATATGTGTAGACCAACTAAGATCTTGCGAGAAAAAAATTCCTAAATGTTTATGAAAAGAAACAAATTCTAGCTGACTTTGCTGGAAGAAAAGTTTAGGATAATTAACACTTTTTTTCAGGCTAAAAAACATTGCTTTAGTTTTAGTAGGATTGAATTTAAGAAGCCATTTTTTCGACCAGATTTCTAGCTTATTAAGATCAGAATTCAGTTTGTTTTCAATAGTATTAACATTTTTAGATGACTGTTGTAGGAAGTTATCGTCTGCAAATAATCTACAAAAACTTGTCATTTCTTCAGCAACATCATTAACATATATAAGAAATAATAGAGGTCCTAACACTGAGCCTTGAGGGACACCGGCGTGTATAGGTTTTTCGTCAGATAGCAAGTTTCTGTATAAAACTCTTTGTGATCTACCCTCTATGTAACTCTTTAACCAATGAAACATATTTCCCTCTATACCATAAGTTCTAAGTTTGAACAAGAGACCCTTGTGCCACACACGATCAAATGCTTTAGACCAGTGTTTTCAATAAGAGCCGGCAACCGGCAAAATTAACCGCCTGTACGAGAAATTTTGCCGGCTATGAAATTTCCGTCATTAAGATTTTGCCGGGGCTGATACGTGAAATCCATAGATTTTATCGCAACTATTTCCATGATTTAGAGTAGCTTCCCTTGAGTGCGCTCTTTTTTCAAGGAAGTTTGATTAGATCGATCGTGTCATGCAATGGCGGCGCGGACAACGAATATTTGAGCGAAGTCGTGGAGAAACGTGCTGCTGCTGCTGTAACACATGCGTTTGAGATCACATACATTAAGAGGCATAAAGAATGGTCCCTTCGAAAAAGAATTTTGATTGTGCGGCAGCCTTAATATCGAGTGAGGGGTTCCCCGGTGAAAAAAAACAGCAAATAAATATAATTTTAAGACCTTACGAAAAATGTTGAATTCTTACAGAATTTCCTCAAACTGAAAATCTCAAGTGTTAAGCTAAGACGTAATAATTACGAATAAAAGTCTTATTATTTTGATCGTGACTCAGACGTACATGTAGAAATTCTTACAGAATTTCCTCAAACTGAAAAAGTAAAATTTTATTCTCATTTATTCGTGTAAAGATATCTTGAAATACAGGAACAGAATCATTTTCACATTTGGGAAGGTTTTAATGTACTAGTATTTTGTATCAAATTCCATTTTCTTAATTATTTTGTTCTGACAATCTGTACCAAATGAAAATGCCAAAGTAAATAAGTTTTAAAATTAATTTATGAAACGTCTAAGATTGCAGAATATTTCAATTTTTGGAGGGTACTATACATCACCAAGTGTTGAAAAAAATTACATTTTTAACTAAATAATTTTTTTTTGAATTTTGAATAAAAGACCTGACTAATTTATGTAAAAGGGACAAATATGTAGAATTTTCAGTATAATATTTTACCACAGACAATTGTCTGTACTAGAATTTCATACTTAAGTTGTCTATACATGTATGTTTGTATAGACACTTAGTTTTCAGAAGAAAAAAAAAACTCAGTCTGTCAAAAACTGCAAAACAATCCTGTGAAAAGGTAAAAAATGTTTTCTAATTGGCTTTTTAAGGTAAAATTTGATAATTGATAGTGAGAGGAATGTGAAAAAATGGTACTTTTTTAATAGCCTGAGAGGTAAGAAAATGAGTCAAAAATGCTGATTTTCGTTTTCCGCCGGGGGGCTTCGCCCCCCTGGGCCCCCTACCAGGGCTCTGCCCTGGACCCGCTGGGGGCCTAAGGCGGCCCCCAGACCCCTCGCCGAGACTGGTTTCCTGCTATTCCATCTATTTTTCCTTCTATAGAAAATCTTATTGAAAACACTGATATGAAAAGAAACAAATTCTAGCTGACTTTGCTGGAAGAAAAGTTTAGGATAATTAACACTTTTTTTCAGGCTAAAAAACATTGCTTTAGTTTTAGTAGGATTGAATTTAAGAAGCCATTTTTTCGACCAGATTTCTAGCTTATTAAGATCAGAATTCAGTTTGTTTTCAATAGTATTAACATTTTTAGATGACTGTTGTAGGAAGTTATCGTCTGCAAATAATCTACAAAAACTTGTCATTTCTTCAGCAACATCATTAACATATATAAGAAATAATAGAGGTCCTAACACTGAGCCTTGAGGGACACCGGCGTGTATAGGTTTTTCGTCAGATAGCAAGTTTCTGTATAAAACTCTTTGTGATCTACCCTCTATGTAACTCTTTAACCAATGAAACATATTTCCCTCTATACCATAAGTTCTAAGTTTGAACAAGAGACCCTTGTGCCACACACGATCAAATGCTTTAGACAGATCACAGAATATCATACAACAATTTTCACCATCATCGATGGATTTAACAATAGTATCATATGTTTCTATTAGTTGATATACAGTGGAATGACCTGGTAAAAATCCAGCCTGGTATTTATAAAAAAGATTGTTGTCACGAAAGTGATTATACAAGTGTTTGAATATGATTCGTTCCATTATTTTACCTATACAACTTAACAATGACACAGGTCTATAATTAGACATAACAGATGGATCATCTTTTTTAAATAAAGGGAGAACATTGGCAACTTTCCATTTGCAGGGAAAAATACAATCAACTAATGACCTATTAAACAATAAACATAATGGTTTTACAATAGTATACATGGTGGATTTCAACATCTTGTGACTAATATTATCTGGACCTATTGCTTTGTTAACAGGAATAATTGAAATAATATCTATAATCTCTTGTTCATCAATACAGACTGTATCAAATGGGTTATTGCACACAGAATAGAAATTAGGTAAAATGGCGTCGTTTTCGTCAATACAAGTGATAGAAGCAAAATAATCATTTAAAACATCTATTTTCTCTTCATTAGTAAAAGCCACACATGCATCACCATTAACAGAGGTATACTGTAGAGGAGGAATATCGGTAGTAGATTTTACTTTAAATATATCTCTCAGTAACTTCCAGTAAAGTTTGGAATTATTTTTACTTGCGTCTGTAATATGATGCTCTATGTTATTATGATAGTTTTCAATGGCGATTTTTTTCATATTGTTAAACTTATTCCTGCATTTCTTATATTTTTCCCAGTCAGAATTTCTTTTTGTCCTTTGGGCCCTACTAAATAATCTATTCTTGTTTCTATGTGTTTTACGCAGAGCCGAATCAAACCAAGGTTTATCTTTCGGACGAATTACAACCGATTTTTCAGGAATACATTCCTTTACTTTATTCAAAAATGTTGATGTAAAATTTTTCGTTGCTTGATCTATATCAGGTGCCTCAATTATAAGCGTATTCCAATCAGTATTTTCAATGAGAGAATTCAATTTATCCATATCTGCGTGCTTATATAACCAAACCTTTCTTTCATATGATTGATTTTGAATAACATCTGATTTAACAAAAACATATGTTCCTTTATGGTCACTTATAAAATTATCAACATGAACAATTCCAGAGTGAAGCACCTTGATGTCTGAGCTAACCAGAATTGGGTCAATAAGCGTGCTCGATCTACTCGTGACTCTCGTTGCTTCATTGACAATATTACTAAGGCTATACTGAGACAAAATTTCGTTAACAATGTGAGTGCGTGGAATATCTAAAAAATCTACATTTAAGTCTCCAAGGATAATTATCTTATTGGATATATCAGAAACTTTTTCAATGGACCACATTACGTTTTTCCAAAAGGATTTATCAGAATTCGGAGGCCGATATAGACAGCAAAGGTAAATATTACTTATAGGGTCACTAACTTCTATCCATATACATTCCGTATTCAAAGGTTCAAGGTCAGTGCGTCTTATGGCTCGAAGTGAATCGGATACATAAATCAGGGTACCGCCTCCATATGAGTTACGATCTTTGCGAAAAGTTGTAGAAAAACCCTCAATCGAAATAGCATTATCATCAATATTTGCGTCTAAATGTGTTTCAGTAAAACACAAAATGTGATAATCACTGACAAATGATATTAATTTTTCAATTTTGTTTCTTATACTTCTTATGTTTATATGAAAAATATCTAAAGTATGGAAAGATTTATCTGTAGGCCCAGGATTTGATTCAATATCACCAGACAGCATTAATAATATACTCATAAGTTGAAAAAGAAAATTGACATGCTGAAAATATACTGCATGTTTCTTACAAACTTTGAATTTTTGTTTACAAAATAGGTAAGCTTTCCACAAAAGCCAAACTAAATATACCAATCTGAAAAAACAGTAATTCATGGATTTGAATGTGCATCTATTTCGAAGGTAAAAAATTCCAATTGCGGCTCGATATTGTACAAGAGTATTACCCATGGTCGGTAATAACTAATGTTTTGGGTTGGTAAAAAATAGGAAAATAAAGCCGCAAAGAACAGCAAAGTTGAATATTGCAAAGATCTTGAAATTGTCTAGAAAAACTGAAACCCATTGCAGATGTAATCATAATAAAAAACAAACAGTAAACAGAAAATAATGAACTAAAGCTTGTTACAAGAACGAGTACTTGCAAGTCAGTCAAAGGAAACATATAAACAAGACTGACAATGATTGTAAATAAACAAAGCTTGTAAAACAGCATTGTTCTGAGAACAAAACTGGAGAGTGTGGAAAATATATATTATAATGTTTAAAACATGTCTTTAACGTTTTAAATGTAGAACTCACTTTCTCCGTGTGACACAGATCTACTATTTAAAGGCACATATTTGATGCATTTATTCGATAAGTTCATACAAATCATCCAATGATGTTATTTGAATTCTGTCGCCTTCTTTTTCGGTTTTAATATAAATTCTACCGTCATATGTCCAGAAACTGTGCACTTTGTTAGCTTTTTTTGCTTCAATAATTTTTTTTAACCACAAGTTGTCTGTACTTTGTTAAGTCTTCAGTGACAAATATTTTGCTGGGATTTTGCGGATTATCCTTTAGATTTTTCTTCGCGCTGTAGATTTTGTTTTTGATTTTCCAGCTGCGAAACCTGCAGATTATTTGCCTAAGATTGTTGGAGTTAGGGCGCCCGATGGGATGAGACCTGTTGATGTCATCAGGTACAATGTTGACATCCATCGTTTTACAAATATCAACTAGTAATTGTACTACTAATTGTAACGGGGACCGTTACAGATGTTCCCCAAACGCTCCCCAACTCCCTTTTGGTGCCATATTCCCTGTATGCTTCATTAAATAGGACAAAATCTATGCATTTGAGGCTTTAACAACGCCAAGTTCATTCAAATTTTAGCATTGCACGCGTGCGCATGTGAATGCATGTGCGTAATGACCATATCATCTTGTCTACACAATCTATATATTTTTTTATATACTAAACATGCTAAATATTAAAATATTTAATCCAAAAGTATTTCAAAATACGCTCATTCAAGTGTATTTTTGATTTATTTCATTTCATGTGTACGCACGTGCATACAGGAGCATGGTGACCATATCTTCTTGTAGACGTCCTTTGCATCTATTTCTGTTCTAAATTCCTCCCCGTTTGGTTGAAAACCAAGGGAAATACAGCTGTTTAAAGTTTCAGCCAATCAGATTACAGCGCACGTACACGACCGTGTATGCAAGTGCAAGGTGACCATACCTTCTTGTAGAAGTTCATAATATCTATCTATATTCCAAATTCCATCCTGTTTGGTTGAAAACCAAGGGAGTTTTAGCTATTTAAAGTTTAAGCCAATCAGATTGCAGCACACGTGCATGCACGTGTTTTCATGATAATTGCTATACATCATGTTGTAGGACATCTTAATGCATGGCTATGTTAAAAATTTAATAGGATTTCGTCGAAAAACAAGGAAGATTTAGAGACTTTAGTTTCAGCCAATCAGAGCAAAGCGCACGTGCATGCGCGTGAGATCTTGCTATTTTGACCATGTCATATGGTCTACGCTACAAATATATCCTTACATTATAAATTTCAAAAGATTTCATCAAAAAATAGAAAAGTTACGGCTATATCCAATATATTGGTCATTTCACGTGTTGCACGTGCGCGCTCTTGCAAGCACGTGCGCGCAAAATGGCATGTTGACAATGTCATCTTATCTACATTTATAATATGTTTATATATTCTAAATATCAAAGCATTACATCAAAAAATGTAAAAGTTACGGCAATTTCAAGTATATTGGTCATTTCACGTGTTGCACGTGCGCGCTCTTGCAAGCACGTGCACGCAAAATGACCTTCGTTCCGCAAATCTACATAACATGCCTACTTATCCTAAAAAGGTTTCCCCTTAATCGGATGTGTACTTTACAAGATCATTCGCGGACAAAATTTTCCCGAGAAGAAAAATAATAATAACTAGTTCTAATTGTAACGGGGACCGTTACAGATGTTCCCCAAACGCTCCCCAACTCCCTTTTTGTGCAAATTTCCTTTAAAACTTTTTTCAATATGCTTAGTATCGCAGGATTTCATAAAAGAATTTTAAAAACTACAATGATATCAACTTTTTGTCATTTAACGCATTGTTCGCAAACGCGCGTGCGTGCACATGCAAGGTGATCATGACATGTTGTCTAAACCATTAACATATCTTTATATTCCAGAAATCAATAAAAAATCATAAAAATATAAATTTTACCGTTTTTCAAACGTATTGTTCATTTTACGCATTGCGTGTGCGCATGTGCATGCAAGCACGTCCTTGCATTCAATTTTGATAGCAATATCATGTAGGAATCCATAATACCTATTCATATTCTAAACTTCATCCTGTTTGTTGAGAAACAAGAAAGATATAGGCATGTAAAGTTTCAGCCAATCAGATTGCAGCACATGTGAATTTATGTGCTTTCATGATAATTCTTATATATAATGCTGTAGATCTTCATAATATGTAACTAAGTTCAAAATTTCAAAGGATTATGACGTAAAACAAGAAAGATATTGCGACTTTAGTTTCAGCCAATCAGAGCAAAGCGCACGTGCATGCACGTGAGATCTTGCAATTTTGACCATGTCATCTTGTCCATACTACTACTATATTCATGCATTGTGGGTTTAAAAAAATTCCATCAAGAAATAGAAAAGTTACGGCTTTATCAATTATCTTGGTAATTTCTCATGTTGCACGTGCGCGCTCTTGCCAGCACACGCGCATGTACGTGCTTTCATGAAAATTATTATATATCAAGCTGTAGATCTTCATATTGTGTGACTAAGTTCAAAATTTCAAAGGATTATGACGAAAAACAAGAAAGATATTGAGACTTTAGTTTCAGCCAATCAGAGCGAAGCGCACGTGCATGTGCGTGAGATCTTGCTATTTCGACCATGTCAACACGTCTATACTACTAATATATACTTATATTATGAGTATCAAAGCATTTAATCAAAAAATAGAAAAGTTACGGCCGTATCTATTATTTTGGTCATTTCAAGCGTTGCACGTGCGCGCTCTTGCAAGCACGTGCGCGCAAAATGACCTTTGTTCCGCAAATCTACATAACATGCCTACTGACCCTAAAAAGGTTTCACCTAAGTCGGACGTGTAGTTTACAAGATCATTCGCGGAAAAGATTTTCCCAGGAAGAAGAAAAATAATAATAACTAGTAGACTAATTGTTCACTGAACAATTAATGGTCTTTCCACCTTTCTTTTAAGTTTTCATGTCATTTGAATTAAAAAGGAAAAAAAAAAAATAAAAAAAAAATTAATAAGTGCTGCCAGCAGGATTCGAACTGTGGACCCTCAGCCCTCAGATTGCCAGGCGAGCGCTCTACGCACTACACCACAGGCTCCGATGACATTGTTTTCCGTAAACTAAGAGTGAAGAAAAAAGAAGAAATGAAAGCACGTGGATTTAAATAAAAATAGTACAGAAACACGTGTATTTATTTGTTTGTTATGGAACATAGAGAGGAATAATGAATAGTTTCGAGAAAAACGATTGGTGGATAATGAAAATAGAGATTTCCTGTAAAAAAAAATCATTTAAGTTCGTTTATAGTTTGAATAGATTGAGTTAATCATACAGAGCTTATGATACATTCGAACTTCCGTGTCGGCACTGTGTTTACAATTTGTGAAAATATAGGCGCGTTCGTTTTGACAGAAATGGCGAACTCATAGGTTAGATTAAATAATCAGCTCTATTTGCATTGAATTCATAGTTATGAGCATAAATTAAACTTGAAACATGCATTTCATGAAGAAGACGGTGTCACGGAGAGCGTGCAAATTTATTTTATATGAAAAATCGCTATTTCCGAGTTTCAGCCGATTCATATTTAAATCTAAATAAAATTAAAATAAATTCCATACACCTAAGAAAGCAAGAATACTTGGTTTTAAAATGTCGTAATAGAGCAGGAGAATCGAATGATATTAACAATAATTGCAGAAATAGCCAATACGAGCTTTAATTAATTTTTATGCTCAGCAGTAACTTAATTTCAGACAGAAAAAAAATGCAGATTTTGCCGATATTCACTAGAATTTCATTGTACTTTAGAGACTCACCTTAAAACTCTCAGGACACTTTATTTCAGGTCTCTTCTTCCTTTTATTACGAATCTTATGTCGATATTTCGTTTCGTTTGACTTGTAGACATTTTCTCTAAATTGGTGTTGATTTTATTTTTTTTTTATAAAGGGGGGGGGGGTATATTTTATAAGCATTTGTTAGAGTGATGGTTGTAAATACCTCCACGACCTTTCGCTTGCTTGTGACCTTAAGGTCAATGGGGTCAAAGGTCAAGGTCATTTATCAAGGTCAAAGGTCAAGGTCATCCAAAAAAAAAAGAGAGTTAAATTTGAGATTAACACTTGAAGCTGAATCTAGATAAAGGTAATGAATATTTCTTTATTACCTTTTGAGTAAGGGTCAAGGTCAGAGGTCAAGGTCAATGTCAAATTTCAAGGTCAAAGGTCAAGGTCATTTGGATTTTAAGCTTCAATTGACCATTTCTCTAGTTTTCCAATGACCTTGACCTTTGACCTTGACCTACTTTTCAAGGTCAAAGGTCATAAGATCTCATGCACTTGGTCCCATATCTATACCACTTGTCCTTTAAAAGTTTTTAATTTTTCTTGTCAGCTTTAAGACTTTCAGGGGCAATAACTCATTGAAGGAGTCACCGAATACTTTTGCAATGAATAGATTCCAGAGTCCTCTCAATTAATCCAAGACATTGGTGAAGGTTTCATACCTCTACGGTTTACGGTTTCAAAGGAGTAGCGATAACAAGCATTTCTTGCGAAAGGGGAAATAACTTCGAAAGCCGTCATAGTTCATACGCGTTGGGTCAAATGTGTTCCTAACTTTTAATGACCTTTACAATGAACAGAAAGTCTTTTCGATAAATGTCGAAACAAAAAATCAGCGGAAGAAGAATAATAATAATAATAATAATAAACAGAAGAAAATCAATAGGTCTTTCCACAGAAAGGTGGAAAGACCTAATAATAATAAGAAACAGAGTAAAAACAATATGTTCCCCAACTTCGTTTGGGGAACATAACTAGAAAGTCTGCTATTGCAAGCAATAGCATATGTCGCCCCGTATTAGACAAGACTTTCATTTTTATCATCACTAAAACAAAAGTCCATAAGCTAAGTTTGAAAACCTTTGAGTTATATCAGTCCTTTCCATTGGAAACGGAAGACCTTAATTCGGTACATCCCTCTCATTATTTTTAGAATCGGTAGGAGAAGAAAGTAGTGCAGGAAAATTACAAGTTCCTCAATTTGCAGACTTGCATAAACGAAATCTGGCAGATGTACTGAACTGAGCCTCATACTTGTTAATTGGCAGTATCTTTCCTATCATAAAAGCTTGGGAAATGTAATTTATGAAGAAGATCAGCCGAATTATTTTGTGTATTGTAACGCCAGTGGGAACTCTGAAATTTCCCTCTTTCACTTTCATTTTAGAGGTTCTACCGAAAAACGAATCAGACATGCCACCATCAAT
>NW_026918121.1:0-13788 GCF_032062105.1 Saccostrea cuccullata
TAGGTAAAAAGATATCGAAGAAAAGGTGTTCGAAATTTTGAAATTCACACAGGACTTTTTTCGGACCATTGCGAGCGCCGACGTGCGGCTTTCCGGAAAAATCGAATTGCGAAAGGCACATCTACAGACATAGGTCTATCATACCTGAAAGTTTCATGTTTCTATTTAACCCATTTTCCAGAAAAACTCTGGACAACCTGACCCTTTAAAATTCATAAAACGGTAATATCTCAGACCGGAAGTGATGTCATCAAAAAAGAAAAAAAACGCATAAGGTTCAAGTGATGGTACATAAGTCTTGAAAGTTTCATGATAATTCATCAAGCCGTTTTGGAGAAATCGCGTGCACAAAATAGGTAAGAAAAAAAACAATAATAAAAGTGAAAAAGAAACCTAAGAATAACAGAAAGGTCTTCCGCTAAAGACAAAACCTTAATAAAGGTAAAAAAGAAACCGAAGAAAATAAAAGGGTTTCCGCTGAAGACGGAAGACCCTAATAAAAATAGTGGAAAAAAAAAACCTAAAAAAAACAATAAGGTTTCCCGCTGAAGACGGAAGACCTTAATAAAAGTGAAAAAGAAACCGAAAAAAAACAATAAAGGTTTTTCCGCTGAAGACGGAAGACCTTAAATAGTGGAAAAGAAACCAAAAAAAACAATAAGGTCTTCCGCTGAAGACGGAAAACCTTAAAATTAGTGGAAAAGAAACCTAAAAAAAACAAAGGTTTCCGCTGAAGACGGAAGACCTTAAAAATTTTACCAACAGAATCAGAAAAGCTTTCCTTTGGAAACGGAAGTTTAAATATAGAAAAAAAAAAATGCCCATGTGTGTTCCACGGGAAAGCAGCCACTCATTTGGTGCCTGGGGGCTATCACTCTCACAAGGGGGGGAATAGGATGGAAGGCATGTCACAGAGGAATTTATCCACCTTGTTCTGTCAGATGAACGTTTTGTTAAAGTTAAAAATAACATTGAAACCACAGAACTTCTAGTGTTTGACGAAATATCCATGATTAGTGCCAAAACATTTAATCAATTAGAAATGCTATGTAGAAATATAAGAAACAATGATCGTTATTTTGGGGGAATGCAAGTTATTCTTGCTGGTGACTTTTATCAGTTACCCCCAGTCGCGAATGAAATTATTGGTGATCCAGGTAACCATTGTTATAAATTACCATGGTTTAATAATGCTTCCCACATAAAGTGAAATTAAACATTATACATAGACAAAGTGACCCTACTCTTATCAAATGTATAAATGAGCTAGAGATAGGAGATCCATCTGATGAAAGTGTAGCTTTTCTGAAGTTTTACACCGACCCTTCCCAATGAAGAAGAATGTACTCATCTCTTTCCCCGCAATTATGATGTAGACAATTTCAATTATAACAAATTACAAAATTTACCAGGAGAACTCAAACTGTACAAAGCAACAGATGAAGGATCCAACCACTATTTAAGCAAATTCCTAGCACCCAAAAATTTAGGACTTAAAGTTGGTTGTCCAGTGATGCTTGTCAGAAATTTAAGTGATTCTTTAGTGAATGGCTTATGTGGCACTGTCGTTAATCATGTCTGACTCTGTTGATGTGAAATTTGTTTTTGAAAAAAGAAACACTGTTGTGACTGTTAAGCCAGTGGTTTTTACAACTTTTGATCCAGTGGATAAGATTACCATAGCAAAAAGAACTCAATTCCATTGAAATTAGCATATGCAATGACTGTGCATGAAGCACAAGGAATGACCTTGAAGAATGTTGTCATTAATTGTGAAAACTGTTATCAGCCAGGGCAAATTGGTGTTGTTAGGACGTGCACAGGATTTGGGGGTTCAGTAAAAATTTAAAAAAACATTATGTCGCAAGCATCCACTCCATGTTACAAAGCTATATAAAATTTTACCATAGGCAATGTGCAAAATGATTTGTCTTGCTGTGGGGAATTAAAGTGAAGAAACTCAAGACTCTGATGATGATGATGGTGATGATGATGATTTCAACCATTCAGAAAATAGAAGTATTGATGCAAATTTTGACTCTGACTCTGATTTTTCATGAAATTGAGGAATTGGAAATTTTAGACTCTCTTTTTAACAACAAATTATTACTGGAGAAGAGTCATTATCAAATGCAAAGAAGCCCTTTTCCCGCTTTTTCTGAATTTGTTGGAACGCCTTTGGAAAATGAGATGTTTTCCTTTAAACAAAGAATTCTAGAAAATTTCCAAATCTACCATGATTGGTACCATGGGTTTGATTTTCTCCCCAAGGTTAAAAAACATACTCTGCCAAACATCAAAATGATTTTTTTTGTTAGATTTAATAAATATTAAGTTCTGATGACTACAGAGACAGTGTAATATCAATGCTTAATATTTATTCAATAACAGACATGTACCACATTTCAGTTTAAGACAACACTTGTGTTTTATCTGGAGAGAAAGTTCTTTGAAGATTTATCAGGGCATCTCAATTTTAAAAGACCCTGAATCTATCAAGAGCACTTCAATGCCAGCAGAAGAACTGCCAGCCCCTGCAAGAGGGAAAATAAGGTACATTAGTGGATTCGTTATAGCAAAACTGAAACACAACTTGTCATTAAAAACAAGAAATTCATTATTTGCGGAGAGAGACAATTCTAAAATATTAGAACTTCAAAGTCAAATGAACATTTTAAATTCATTGTGTATTTCATATGATGAGTTGGGGGTTCGCCCAAAAGATGTTGGAAGTTTACAAGAAACTAAGAGAAAACAAAATGTAAGAGAAATTTTTAAAATTTGACTGATACTGGTTTTGTTTTTTTCATGAAATTTGAAACTTTGTGCAGGGAAAAATTGGCACACATCAATCTTTTTATCATGGGAAAAGCCTATTCAGCATTGTTATAGATGAATTTGTCAAAAACACTGAACTGTTTGAAGTATGGATTGACACTTTAAATAAATAAAAATTATGTTGTTACTCATGTTCCATCTGGTGATGAAGAAAACATTGAAAGTATCTTCACTCAATTGTAACTTCTTGTGGAAACTTCGTAGAACTCATCATTCAGTGATTCAGTTATTCTTGAAGGTGGCGTTCAGTCAATTTGGAGAGACTATCTGTCCTTCCAAAAAAAAGAAAAGGGTAAGGCTCTTCAAAAAAAGGAGAAGAAGTCCAGAAAACCTGTAAAGACATTTAATATGCAGTTTCTATTGGAGGACAAGTCAAAGGAAAAATTTGCTCACACTTGCGGCTAAAATCTGAAGTGGTAATGAATAAAAAATTTCCCTTTTTATCTTTCACGAAAAAGGATTTACTTCTTCTATGCCAAATGTACGAAATTAAGATTTCATCTCAAAAAAAAAAAAGAAGATAAATTTAAATCTTAACAGAGTGATCTTAAACTGTGATTCCATACCTTGTCCAAACAAACTTCCGTCAGATGCAGCTTCACGTTCTGTGCCTGAAGTTGAAGAATTAAGGCCGAGGGGATAGCCCCCCGCAGCCTCCCTCAGCTCCTGTCAGTGTTACTTCTGATTCTTTGACTTAGGACTCCCACCTACAAAAATTTCCACAGAATGTAATAAGGAAGGGAAAAGGGAAATGAAAAGGGAAAAGGGAAAGGGAAAGGAAAGGGAAAGGGTAAAGGAAAAGGGGAAAAGGGTAAAGGAAAGGGGAAAGGGTAAAGGAAGCATAAAGAAAAGACCCCAGCAGCTAATGTAGATGATAAAGAGGAGGACTCGCAGTATGTAATGAACATTATAGATGGTGAGGACTGGATAAGCTGTGAATTTGTAATTTGTGGTACCACAGGAATTGTGCGAATTTACAGGATGAGGGGGAAATTTTAGTATCAGTCAGCCTGAGGGGATCTATTTTTGCCCACTATGCCAATAAGATGGGTATGTACACTTGTTTGCATGTTTCAATTCATTAATACATGTATGAATTTGATATTTTTAAATTATTTTATATGGTTTCAGATATTTGTAATGTACTAAGTTTTTTTTCTGTATCTTTTAAATTACATGAAATTTTTTCCCTTAATGACCTATTCTGTAATTATTCGAATTGTTTGCATCCAAAACAGTGTACTCTATTTTATTAGAAGTCAAAGTTTTTAATGACAGTAATAACTAATCATTTTGTTGTTAATATATTTTCAAGATTAAAAACTACCTATAAAGTGATTATCTATATGTACATGTATTGCTTTTCAATTAAGGAGGGGATTCTCATAGAATATAATTGTTCATCAATAAAAAAAATGCATGTTTTCTCCAAAAAAGTATATCATTTTATTTGATTTATATGTTGTCTTACAGGTATATTATCCTTTATTTAACATTGCTGCTGGTAAATTTTGTTTCCCACCCCCTACATTGGATTTTGGAATCAACTTGCCCAAAATTTGAATTCTAATGCATCCTGGATTGGATTGATTTGGCCCCATTGTGAATGTTTTCTGCTGCAAACATTTTCTTCACTCCTGATGACGCGATTGGGATGACGGATGCATTGCAAGATTTTAATTTGTACACACACAACTCTTCAAACCCCATAATTGACGAAAATTCTTCCCCTTTTCTGGTGAGATTGGGTGTTTTTCCTTGTTTTTTAAACAAATTATCCTGTTTGATTGTTTTTCCCACTTAATGAACCATTGCAGTGCATCCTTTTTCCTTTAGTCTGTCATCACTCGCAGTTATGATAAGGCTGTCCGAAGGCTTAAAGCGTCTTAAAAATATACATTTTAATTTGAGCTAGATTTTAATTTCAACATGTTATCCTTGTTTGAAAGTGCAGTCAATTTGAGATAACAGTTTAATCAGGTCTTATAATAAAGCATTTCTGTGATGTCAGATGACTGTGTTGATCACGTGACGGACATTTTTGTTATGCTTAAATGTTGCACAAAAAACGCATCGGCACAAGTGATAAAAATTTTGTGAAAGTTTGTTTCACTGATCAATTCATCGTGATCCATGGTACTTGAAAAGTGCTGGGGGCAGGTTTAATGTTTTCCTCTTAAGAAATTATTTTACGATAAATTTAAATTACCAACGTAAGAAGGGGTATTTTCCACTCATTATCGCGATTTATACAAAAGCGTATAAACTACATACGATCCCCCCGCAAAATTCAGTTTCAAGACATACTTCTCTTTTAGATACACTAAAATATCTTCAGTTTATCCTTGTCTTTCACTTGTGCCAGTCCAATATAAACACGATTCATAAATTGTAACTCTGTCTACGGAAGTGTAAGGGGGGTGTTTTAAACATAATTTTTTGCTATTGCTTGAAATATGCATATCGGACAAGCAAAAGGAATAAAGAAATTTTAAAAATCAAATGTTTAACATTATTACAGCACACACAAGGTTAAAAAAAAAAACCTTATTATTGAATTAAACACAAATCCCCA
This sequence comes from Saccostrea cuccullata, assembly GCF_032062105.1. Classification (NCBI taxonomy): domain Eukaryota; kingdom Metazoa; phylum Mollusca; class Bivalvia; order Ostreida; family Ostreidae; genus Saccostrea; species Saccostrea cuccullata. The sequence goes on from NW_026918121.1 coordinate 5,414, forward strand.
TAATAAATCTACATGCTGTGTTTAAAATGACATTTCTCCGTCATGTCAACTCAAGTATGCAGTGACTTGACGTCATAATCTATTATGACGTCATATCTAGGTGTTCAGAGAAGTTAGTACAGTTTGAACAGTTTAATATAAATACGGGCACCTTATCCTAGCTGCGCTGACAATAGTAATTGGTCTAGAGTCTCTGAAGTTCCTTATTAGTGCACTAGTATGGGTCAACATTTCTATTGTTCCATCGAGCTTGTGCCCAGCATCACCTAGACTTCACTCTCACCGTTTAACACATTTCAGCTAAATGAAATTCCTTTAAATAGATATATGTTCCTGTGTGAGTTTGTGATGGATAGGAAATGGATTTGTAGAAATATCCCACAGATATGCATCTTTGAAGTGATCCCATTCAATAAATTTTTCCTTGTATTTTAAATGTCTTTTACAGAATCCAGCTTTACCACTCTTCGATTGAAATGTCCATGATGAAGAATAACTTCTGATTTTCCTTCCGAGAGAAAATGTTTTTGAACGAACATGTAATTGGATTTGAATATGAAATTTGGTATCAATATTTTGTAAATCTCTATTGCTTTGGGCACCATCTGTACTGATATATTGAATTGTAAACCCATAGGCTGAAAGCATGTTTTCAGATTTCCATACAAGTAAATAAAGTTCATGACCTGATGCAGTATGAGATGGAAAATGGGCAAAAAGGGGAAACGAAAACCTGTGAAACCTAAAAATACCCAAATTTCAAAACATGAGTAGCTAGAGTTTTTTCTTTTTGTGTTTTTTATTTGGTCAAAAATATGGACTCTGGCGTACATTCAGTAAAACCAATTAATTCGATATCATTATTTGTTTCAAATTGTAAATCTGGTTGTATGGACATTTCATCAATTTTAGGCCGCCTTCGTATCCTGCAGGTGGAATATTTTTTAATTTGGCTTCGTTAGCCATCCATTAAGCATATCGTTTTTAATCCCACCATCTTGGTTTACAGAGTTCTTGTACTTTCTTAATAAATTCTGAGAGGGTAATTTTAGAAAATTACTGTTTTTCATTTCACTATATCCCCTTGGACTTCTGCAATACAAAGTCAAACCCCTAACAATTTTTTTCTCCATCTTCTGCCATTTGGGTTTCGCTTTAAAGCCATTTTTTTTATAAAAAATGTTTGCATTTTAAGGAACATTCAGGAAAAATTGTTTTGAAAATTAATAAATATATGATCAGTTTTTTGCAATAAATTCACCATTTTCTGTAACTTGTTCTTTGTGTGTAATGTTTTCATCAGTATTTTGGGCCTCACTTTCAGATTTATTCATTTTTGGCTTCATTTTTCAATTTTTTACAGTTTTCACAAGTTGAATATGATGATGCATTTGATGTGTTAAATGGCAGAACTTTGAAACAGTTTCTGGACCTGAACTGAATAATTTCACTATTCTCATCACCAACACTACAAAATGTTCCTGAAAATGGGGAATTTTTTTCTTTTTAATTTTTTTCACACCTCTGCAGTATTGAAAATGTCCAATATTTTAAATAAAATTTCACAGACTGAGAAGTTGGAAAAAAGTGACTTTGTAAACCTAAATTTTCAGGGTCAATTTTTTCCCCATCATTTAAGTGAATATTTTCCATCTGACTGTAAATCAATTTCAATCATGGATTTCCTTTCCCTTTATAATTTCTCCCGTAAAGTGTCCAATTTTTATTTCTTTCAAATTGTTTGTTATCACAAAAAATTCTGGTGGTAATAATGAGGGAATATTTATAAACTCTATTTCAGATTGAGTGGCAGGCTCCATGTTCCATGAAACACCGTAATATCTATTGTTAATTTGGACCAGTCTTCTGTGGACCAATTTTTTAAATGTAACATTCTTAAATGTTTTTTTTAATTCATTACCAATTGCTCTACTGGTTAAAGGGTTCATATTTGTTTTTGATGTCCTCTGTGTCAATATATTGACTTTGATTGCCTTCTACTAAATTTTCTAGTACCCAAGATGACAAAGAATGCTTGCTATTCATCCCCGGGTTGATGTAAAGTCTTATTTCTTAAATTTTTTTTTTCGATTTTGTAAATATGCGCCAAATTAAATATTTCGTAATTCTCTTACCTTTTCATTGTTTTATGTATATTGGTGGCGTGATTTTTTTACTTCCGTTTATTAAGGTATGGGCAGTTCAAAAACCGATAAGTTGTCGGTGAAAAAGTTGCCATTTGACCCAATAAATAAACATATTATTGTGACATGCAGAATTTCAGTAAAAAATATTCAGGACACGGCGTGATTTCACCGTTCTAGTGGTAAGTACCGTTTTTTAGGGCTTTTTAAAAAAAAATCCTAGGCAGTGCCTCTCGGATGACAGACGAAGTTGGAACCTTCTTATTTTTATATATATGGGTTCAATTTTTTTAAACTGTTTGTTTTTCGTACTTTTTGGTTTGATGGTATGGATTACATTACAAATATGTTACTTAAGGGTAGTTTAAGAAAAAAAAAAACGAAAAAGGCCCGGGGGGTTTATTTGGGGGGGGGGGGCCTGTCCTCAAGCACCTGTGTCTGAAGCTATAGGCATTCGCACATAAATTGTTCCCCATCTTCTTTCGAATAGATAACAGAAATCTAAGTCAATGCTTTCTCATTTTATAAAAAGAATTCCTACAGGAATTATCATAAATTAATTTATACATTTTCAGTAGGATTTTCTGAAAAACTTTCAATGCCTCAATTATATTCCAAGTATCTTCTTACACACTCGCGATCACTACAGCACCAGATTTCACCTGTTTCATCACGTGAATATTTTTTCATGAAAATGCAATCTTCTTTCTGTAAAAAGAAATCAATATAAAGCGGTAATGTCGTATAATTCACCCCGTTCAACGCGCGATCGGAAGGCAACACTGATCAAAATATTGAAGAAGAAAGTATCGTATGGGATACATTAAAACAGTTTTGCTTTATTTAACTTTTTTCAAACAAACATGTATTCTTAAACTGTTGAAATTTTCATTGAAAGACTTGTTTCTATGATGACATATTTATGCCATCCACATGATTTTTGTTAACATAGCATATCATGCCAAGTCCAGATAACTATCTCGTCACGTCATGATAACATTTTTGTTAACGTAGTGAATAATTCTCGAAAGGAACATTAAACATAGAAAATATACCCTTGTACAATGCGTTGTAAAGTTTGTTCCTGGATAACTTCTTATCATACAATCTTCCTCAGGATAACACGTTTGCTTCCACACACAGTTCAACTGTCCATCGCAACTGGGGCACTGGATGCCTATTAAATATTAAACGTAATCAGCTTTAAGCACAGGTATTTATGGACACTCCATTCCCCCATATTCAATATTCGATATTGTTGGACATTTTTTTTCACAAAGGAGATTATTCGGTGAACATGACGAGCAAAAGGCCTATAGTGAGACAAACATGAAGGTGGAAATTGAATTTCAATTATATCATTAATATCAATTATGAGAACTTAATTCTAAATGCTAGATTTCACAATTTCATTATAATTCTGAAGCTATGGGTTTCACTCATAGTTCACTCATTGCCTTACATACAGTATATTTATTACACTTATTAATCATGTGTACCATAAGAAATCAAAGTACTGAAAGCCAGACTTTAATTGTTCAAGTATATTGTCTAATCCGAAATTAGTACGTATTTATTTCTTTTTTTCCCATGGCCATTTATGTTTAAAGGGTATAAACTCCGATGTAAGTGAAAATGAAGTTAGCTTGCAACTTTACGGTGATTCTGACCAAAAACCTATACCTACATCTACACCAACATCTGAGATGCCATCCCCACTGTCAACCCGCAAACACACATTGTAACCTTGTTTGATGTAAAAACTAGACTTGTTGTCCTCCACAGGGACAAAGAACCGAAAATCAAAAGCTGGATTTCATCATTAACAACTGTTAATTGGATAAGCTTAAATCGAAATGAAGGAGCTCGAAAAATCTTTCAGAAGTCCTTCCAATTTATTTTTTAAAATTATCTAAAACCGTTTTTCCGTCAGAAGTCTCGGAAATGGTAAGTGTTCTTTAAAAGTTATGCATTTTGACGTGATAACGTCATCGCTGCGTTTCTGTTTTTAACGTTACGATACAACTGTAAGAATCATCCCGGGAATATTTACAAACACATCATAATAATTCTAACATATAAAAATATTCTCAAAATTCTAATCTTTTGAAAAATGTTCAAATCTAAAGAAATTCAACACTCAGACCTCTCCATAAAAATCAAATCTGAATAGCAAATTTGAAATTCATCAATTTGCAAGTAGTTCACACTTTTTAAAGAAACATCTGACAGTAAAAAAGCTTTGTACTCAATGGTCACCCTACGTTCTGAAAAACAAGTGAAACGACAGCTGTAAGAATATCGGAATTATTTTTAAAGATATCCACGTTTGTTTGAAATTCAAACAGATAATGACATTTGAATCCATTGCTTTAAGCCCACAAAACAATTTTACAATTAGATGCATTTGACAAAAACAGCAAAGGTCTGAAAAGAGCATGGAATTGCAAGAGAACAAAGACAGTTTTACATGCCATTTTCTTAAATATTAGTGATCATGTTGTTCAAATTATTATTCGGGGAGGCAGTTCAACTTCTGGAGGAGTCTAGAAGGCAAAAGTTTTTGCCAAAAAATCGAAAGGTTTATACATTAAATTTCTTCATGACAGCGTCCAAACCCACACTCCTTGAAGAGTAAAGGTGTTTTTGAGGATAAAAAGGTTTATGGTTTGACTTCAACAATATTTGCTTCATATGTCACCCTTTGACATGATTCAAAGTTGAAAAAAGCGCCTTTCAGTGAGAAGAAACAAGTCTAGGAAATCATAGGATCTGCCGTGTTCCAGTATAATACGAAGGGTCATGCTCAACAAGAGGCCCAGGGGCCACAGCGCTCACCTGAGCACATCAGGCTTGAATTTACTCCACCACCCCCCCCCCCCCCCCAGGCGTTCATCATTTGAACAAACTAGAATCTACACTACCTGAGGATGATTCCATATAAATATCACTAATCATAGCTTTGAAGTACTTGAAAAGAAGATTTTAAAAGGTTTCCCTATATATCCCTATGTAAAACTTGGGTCGGCCATTTTGGCCCCACCCTAGCTCCGGGGGTAATGATTTGAACAAATTTGAATCTACACTACCTGAGGATGATTCCACATGAGTTTCATCTTTCCTGTCATAGTGGTTCTTGAGAAGAAGATTTTTAAAGATTTTTCCTATATATTCCTATGTAAAACTAGGGTGGCCATTTTGGCCCCACCCTAGCCCCGGGGGTCATGATTTGAACAAATTTGAATCTGCACTACCTGAGGATGATTTCACATGAGTTTCATCTTACCTGGCCCAGTGGTTCTGGAGAAGAAGATTTTTAAAGATTCTTCCTATATATTCCTGTAAAACTTGGGTCGGCCATTTTGGCCCCACCCTTGCCCCAGGGGTCATGATTTGAACAAATTTGAATCTACACTACCTGAGGATGATTCCACATGAGTTTCATCTTTCCTGTCATAGTGGTTCTTGAGAAGAAGATTTTTAAAGATTTTTCCTATATATTTCTATGTAAAACTAGGGTCGGCCATTTTCGCCCCACCCTTGCCCCGGGGGTCATGATTTGAACAAACTTGAATCTACACTACCTGAGGATGATTCCACATGAGTTTCATCTTTCCTGGTCCAGTGGTTCTGGAGAAGACGATTTTTAAAGATTTTTCCTATATATTCCTATGTAAAACTTGGGTCGGCCATTTTGGCCCCACCTTTGCCCCGGGGGTCATGATTTGAACAAATTTGAATCTACACTACCTGAGGATGATTCCACATGAGTTTCATCTTTCCTGGCCCAGTGGTTCTGGAGAAGAAGATTTTTAAAGATTTTTCCTATATATTCCTATGTAAAACTTGGGTCGGCCATTTTGGCCCCACCCTTGCCCCGGGGGTCATAATTTGAACAAAACTGAGTAAACACTACCTGAGGATGCTTCCACATTAGTTTCATCTTTCCCGGTCCAATGGATTTGGAGAAGAAGATTTTTTAAAAATGCCATTAATTTTTAACAAATTCATGATTATCTCCCCTTGGAAAAGGGCGTGGCCCTTCATTTGAACAAACTTGAATCCCCTTCACCCAAGGATACTTTGTGGCAAGTTTGGTTGAAATTGGCCCAGCGGTTCTTGAGAAGGAGTCGAAAATGTGAAAAGTTTACAGACAGACAGACGGACAGACAGACGGACGGACGGACGCCGGACAAAATGTGATCAGAAAAGCCTTCGGCTCAGGTGAGCTAAAAATGAGTTATAACAACAATCAGAAAGTGAATAAACGGACATTGTGTTTTAATCAAGAAAAGAATATTTAAGTTAAATCTTTAAGTCTAAATCACTGAAAAGCGTTTTTGCTTCTTTCCAAGCACTAAGGACATTGATTTAACAACCCTCGTATCATCAATATGTGTGCTGTTTTTGATATTTAAGGGATAGCTGTTTATTTTTTTGATTTCATGATGTGAAAAAAATACTGAGTGGCTTGTGTGATAATTTTATGCATAAATGCATGAACTTTTCATGCAAGCCAATCGATTGATCATCATCATGAAAATTAAAAAAAAACTTGCAGTATTCTTTATATTCACATTCTCTTGATTTCCTCCAATCCACTTGCTCTAAATCCCCTTCTGCTCTATTTGCCCCGGCACGCATGTGATTTTTTTTTTAACCGCGCCTATCGATGAACCTGTACATTGATGAGAAAATAAAGTCCATTAACTATTTGTAATTTTATCTCGGACAAATAAATTGGAAATGTAATTATAGTCAATTAAAGTGAGGCATGTAAATTTCCTCCACACACTGTATTTCAACCTGCTGATCTCTACCTTTTCATTTTGGGCTAGATTCATCTTTTTTGCCCGCAATCTAGTTCTGGTAATGACTGCTGGTTTTATATCGATGATTGTTCGTTTTGCAACTGATTAAGTCTGTTGATTTTACAATCAAGTCTCTTGATTTAAAGCTGTTTTATTGTACATGTATTACAATACATTTTTGAAAATGATAAAATTGTGGGTATTTTTACCATTTTAGCCGCCCTTAAACACTCTCTTTGCTTAAGGTACATTATATTGAAGACAATTTTGTGTTCTTAGATGAAACCAAATCTAAACTTTATGTGTCATTAGCAATGAGAAAATAAGGATGCTTATGAAAAAAAGACAACTAAAGCACTTTGAAAGAGAAAGTCCTGAAGTTGTTATATTATAAATAGCAATAAAGAGAACTTTAAGCTGAATACTAAAATTCACAATTTGAATATACTTAAAGAATGAAATTTATTTCATCTTTTGTGATACAATTTAACATAACTTGGGGCATTTTACGCATATAAACCGCGAAGTTTCATTCCTTATACATGTAATTTAACTTCAGTGTAGACAATAAGACAATTTTTCCTCTGGAAAACGCTTCAAATATAGCATATTTTAAAAATAACGGAAAGCGGGGTTAAACGTTTTGATGTAACTCATTGTGACGTAGGCAAGTTATGCTATACAAAATTGATAAAATCTTTTTACCCAATCAAATGACGTGTTTATATCTAAATTCAAATTACTGTGAATTAAAGTGAGGCATGCCAATTTCATCCATACACTGTATTTCAACCTGCTGATCTCTACCTTTCATTATGGGCAAGATTTATATTTTTTGCCCGTAATCTAGCGTCATTTCAGGTAATCAATTGAAAATACTTTTTTGTCTTGTTTCGACTAGGCTAATATTCATGACGTAACAAAATAGTAACTAATATTGTATATAATGCTTTAAGAAACTGAAGATCTGACAAATATATAGCTTTAACTAGTATTGAGTATTTATATTTTGCCTCCTTTAGAATTTTAAAGAAATATGGTCTACATTTATAATATAACATTCCTTACTCATGCATTAACATAAAAATGAATAATTAAATCAACATATAATACACAGTATTACTATGATCGCAACTAACATACCTTGAGTAATAATGGCAGGTGTGCTAACTGTAACGGATAAATAAACTAATTATTCATTCAAAAAGGAAATGTACAATCAATCAGTCAGTCATATTAGAATTAACCAAGAATTTGAATATCATATTCAGGTAAACATATCACATTGATATCGTGTTGGTTATTTATAAAAGAAAAAAATTATATTGACTGACGCTACGCAATGGTAGCTTGATAAGAAACAGAAACATGTCGATAAATGAAAATCACCTTGTGTTGTTGTGGTTACAGGAGCCACTGA
>NW_026918122.1:0-13647 GCF_032062105.1 Saccostrea cuccullata
ATCAAAATATTTCTAACTTTCGAGATATAAAGCATCAAAGATTTAGTATTCTGGCCCCTTGTGGCCCCTAATTTTGTACCATACGACATAAAAATCATAATATATAGTTGTAGATGGTTGAGATAAACATCTTTGCTTCAGTAATGTATTACAAAATATTAACTGATAAAGAGTTATCGAAAAAAGATTTTTGGCCCCTCTTGGCCCCTAATTTAAGTGCCCAGTCCCTTTTTCGGGATCTCATCTTAAAGATCTTAAGATTTTGAACATTTTGTGTTCAACGAATGTTCAGAAATTCTTTTTCGTTTTTGAGCTATTAGCAAAAGAAATATTTAGGGGCCAACCCTTCAACTCCTTAATGGGTACGTTTAGCAAAAAATGAAAGGTTGCATATTATTCAGGACATTATTTTGAACATCTTTTGTTCAATATTGCTTATCAAAATATTTCTCCCTTTCGAGATATAAAGCATCAAAGATTTAGCATTCTGGCCCCTTGTGGCCCCTAATTATGTACCATACGACATAAAAACCATAATATATAGTTGTAGATGGTTGAGATAAACATCTTTGCTTCAGTAATGTATTACAAAATATTAACTGATAAAGAGTTATCGAAAAAGATTTTTGGCCCCTCTTGGCCCCTAATTCGAATGCCCAGCCCCTTTTTGGGGATCTCATCTTAAAGATCTTAAGATTTTGAACATTTTTTGTTCAATAACTATTCAGAAATTCTTTTTCGTTTTTGAGCTGTTAGCAAAAGAAATATTTAGGGGCCAACCCTTCAACTCCTTAATGGGTACGTTTAGCAAAAAATGAAAGATTGCATATTGTTCAGAACATTATTTTGAACATCTTTTGTTCAATATTGCTTATCAAAATATTTCTCCCTTTCGAGATATAAAGCATCAAAGATTTAGCATTCTGGCCCCTTGTGGCCCCTAATTTTGTACCATACGACATAAAAACCATAATATATTGTTGTAGATGGTTAAGATAAACATCTTTGCTTCAGTAATGTATTACAAAATATTAACTGATAAAGAGTTATCGAAAAAAGACTTTTGGCCCCTCTTGGCCCCTAATTCGAGTGCCCAGCCCCTTTTTCGGGATCTCATCTTTAAGATCTTAAGATTTTAAACATTTTTTGTTCAATAACTATTCAGAAATTCTTTTTCGTTTTTGAGCTATTAGCAAAAGAAATATTTAGGGGCCAACCCTTCAACTCCTTAATGGGGACGTTTAGCAAAAAATGAAAGGTTGCATATTATTCAGGACATTATTTTGAACATCTTTTGTTCAATATTGCTTATCAAAATATTTCTAACTTTCGAGATATAAAGCATCAAATATTTAGCATTCTGGCCCCTTGTGGCCCCTAATTATGTACCATACGACATGAATATCATAATATATAGTTGTAGTTTGTTAAGCTTAACATTTTTTGTTCAGTAATATATACCAAAATATTGATTGTTAAAGAGTTATCGATTAAAGACTTCTGGCCCCTTTTTGCCCTTAATGTGATGAGTCAGCGCTTTTTTCTTTGTATAATATGAAAGATCTCGATGTTTTGCACAAATTATGTTCAGTATATTTTAACAAAATATTTATACTTTAAAAGATATGATGCGAAACGTCTCAAAAAATGGGTCATGATTCGTGTCCTAAATTTTGACCCCTACCGAGCTCCCATACTAGGCACTTCCGGAAAATATCCTGACCCAGGTGCAATATGGCAGCATTTCCTCTATCATCACTAAAAATTTCAGCTTTCTAGCTTGAGCCGTTTTTGAGTTCCATCACAGACAAGGAGGTCCTCTAAATTTCGATCAAAGGGCGATAACTCCCGACCGGAAGTGAATTTCAAAAAAATGATTTGCCGGAATTAACTTCAGATGACAACGCATCGACCATGGAAATTTGAAGCAAATCGATCGAGCCATCTCCGAGAAATCTTCTGCACAAATTTTGTAAGAAGAAAAAAGAATAAAAATAATAATAATAATAATAACTAGATACGATCTCGTTGCGAGCAACGAGTGGGTCTTCCGTCCGATTCTGAAGTAAAAAACGAAAAATCTTGCAGAAAAAGTGATAAAAGAAATGGACATTCGGGGGAGCGAACCTGGGTCGCCCGCGTGACAATCCGACGCACTAACCATTCAGCCATTGAAAACACCGCTTCAAATTTTTAAATACGAAAATCTCGAGATTGCCTTTTTCGATTCTAAAACAAATTACATATTTCGCATTCGCAAAAGAGTCACTTTTAAGATATTTAATACCAAAGAAAAATATTGGAAAACAAAAAAGTTGAAAAATTGCGTTTTTTTAAATTCGCTTCCGGTATCGACCGGAAGCACTGACGAAAATTTGAAAGTATAGGTGCAAAACTACAACATGTCATCTATTAGTCCTGAAAACGACAACATTCTAGCTTTTGTCGTTTTTGAGTTTTTGTGTCGACAAAATGGTCACTAAAAATTCGATTAAAGGTCGATAACTTCCGACCGGAAGTGATTTTTGAAAAATTAAAAAAAATGGATCAAGTTTAAATCATGATACATCATCTCTGAAAATTTCAAAGAAATCCGTCCATGCATCTCTGAGAAATCGTCTGCACAAAATTTGGACGAAAAAAAATAATAATAACTAGATACGATCTCTTTGCGAGCAACGAGGGGTCTTCCGTCCGATTCTGAAGTAAAAAACGAAAAATCTAACAGAAAAAGTGATAAAAAAAATTCGGACATTCGGGGGAGCGAACCCGGGTCGCCCGCGTGACAATCCGACGCACTAACCATTCCGCCATTGAAAACACCGCTTCAAATTTTTAAATACGAAAATCTCGAGATTACCTTTTTTAATTCTAAAACAAATTACATATTTCGCATTCGCAAAAGAGTCACTATTAAGAGATCTAATATAAAAGAAAAATATTGGAAAACAAAAAAGTTGAAAAATTGCGTTTTTTTAAATTCGCTTCCGGTGTCGACCGGAAGCACTGACGGAAGATTTGAAAGTATAGTGCAAAACTACAACATGTCATCTATTAGTCCTGAAAATGACACCATTCTAGCTTTTGTCGTTTTTGAGTTTTTGTGTCGACAAAATGGTCACTAAAAATTCGATTAAAGGTCGATAACTCCCGACCGGAAGTGATTTTTCAAAAATTAAAAAAAACGAATCAAGTTCATATCATGATACATCATCTCTGAAAATTTCAAAGAAATCCGTCCACACATCTCTGAGAAATCTTCTGCACAAAAATTGTAAGAAAAAAAAAGGAAGAATAATAATAAAAGTGAAAAAGAAACAATAGAATAATAGAAGGGTCTTCCGTTGGAGACGGAAGACCCTAATAAAGGTAAAAAAGAAACCGAAGAATAATAGAAGGGTCTTCCGCTGAAGACGGAAGACCCTAATAAAGGTAAAAAAGAAACCGAAGAATAATAGAGGGGTCTTCCGCTGAAGACGGAAGACCCTAATAAAAAAAGTGAAAAAGAAACCGAAGAATAATAGAAGGGTCTTCCGCTGAAGACGGAAGACCCTAATAAGAAAAAAAGTGAAAAAGAAACAATAGAATAATAGGAGGGTCTTCCGTTGGAGACGGAAGACCCTAATAAGAAACAGAGTAAAAACAATATGTTCCCAAACTCCGTTTGGGGAACATAATAACTAGTGCTAATTGTAACGGGAACCGTTACAGATGTTCCCCGAACGCTCCCAAACTCCCTTCTCGTGCCATATTCCCTGTAAGTTTCATTAAAGAAGGCAAAATCTATGCATTTAAGACGTAAAAAAACGTTTTCCCAAAACTATACCAAGTATTTCAAATTTAAGCAATGCAGGCGTGCGCATGTGATTGCATAAGCGTAATGACGATATCATCTTGTCTACACTATTTTACTCATTTGCACGTGCACGAACGTGCATGATGACCATACCTTCTTGTAGGAGTCCGTCTATCTATGTTCCTAATCCCATCCTGTTTGGTTGAAAAACAAGGGAGTTATAGCCATTTAAAGTTTAAGCCAATCAGATTGCAGCGCACATGCATGCGCGTGTTTTCATTACAATTCTTATATATCATATTTTAGGACATCTCAAAGTATGCTTATGTTTTAAATTTCAAAGCATTTCGAAAAAAAACAGAAAAGATATTGAGATTTTTGTTTCAGCCAATCAGAGCAAAACACACGTGCACGCACGTGCATGCATGTGAATTGTGACCACACTATCTTGTAGGAGTCCTTTATGTCTATCTATGTTCTAAATCTCATGCTGTTTGGTTGAAAACCAAGGGAGTTATAGTCATTTAAAGATTCAGCCAATCAGATTGCAGCGCACGTGCATGCGCGTGATGTGATAAAAAAACTGTAGTACATCCTAATGCATGTCTATGTTATAAATTTCAAAGCATTTCATCATAAAACAAAAAAGATATTAAGATTTCTGTTTCAGCCAATCAGAGCAAAGCGCACGTGCATGCGCGTGAGTTCATGCAAATTTGACCATGTCATCTTTTCTACACATCTTATATATCTTTATATAATGAGTTTCAAAATATTGTATCAAAAAATATAAAAGTTACAACCATATTAAATATATCGGTCATTTTACTCATTGCACGCGCCCGCACGTGCATGCGAATGCGCGCAAAATGACCTTCGTTCAGCACATCTACACAACATGCCTACTAACTCTAAAAAGGTTTTAACTTAGTTTGGTGAACAGTTTCTGAGAACACTTCCGGACAAAAAAGTACCGGAGAAGAAATAAGAAGAAAAAGGAATAATAATAATAATAGTAAGAAACAGAGTAAAAACAATATGTTCCCCAACTTCGTTTGGGGAACATAATAATAATCATAAGAAACAGAGTAAAAACAATATGTTCCCAAACTCCGTTTGGGGAACATAATAAGATGTTATTCGGATGTTAGATCCACTCGCATACTCGCTACACTAACATCTAACAATATCCCGTTGAGGATCATGTCAGAGGTCAACTTCGGAACAACTCGAGGTTTATTTGCTTGAACAAATATACGATGAATTTGCAGGCGAAGATTAGATTTGTTGATAGAATTTGACCTCTGACGTGACCCTCTATGAGGTGTTGTTAGATATTAGTGTAGCAAATATGCTGTGCGAGAGGATCTAACATCTAATTTTAATTAGATTGCTTAATTCTTTGAAAAACAAACTCAACAAAATTAAAAGAAAAACAGTTTATTATAACTTTTTAAGATAATAAATAAATTATATAATTATTCTAAAAAAGCATTTGATTGTGTTGACAATATATTAAGAAAGCATTAGAATAACGAAATAAAATAACAACAAATGTGTTCTGATAGAACAAATAAAACCAGATAACATTTCATATAATTCCTGGTGTTTACTTCACTCTATTCATTCTCCCCTTTAGAGATCTTTCAGAATTCCATTAGACACTATCTGTGGGTAGATTACATGAATGTGTACATGTATATATATTTTAATTTAAATTGAAAGAACTTTATTCGGTAATAACCAATATTTGCCCCCCAAATCAAACTTTGATGGAGATATATTTAATTAAGTTCTTAAACAGGGGAGTATATGCTGACTTCAAAGCACTGAATATTGTCTTCAGTAATGACGCCATATGTAAGTAATGACGTCACAAACATGACGTTGATTTCAGTTTTTTATGAATTTTACAGAAAAATGTACACATTTCGTCGATATTTTGAGTAAAAGTCACCGAGCGCATGTGTGTTAAGTATCAATATTTTGATATAATGTGTAGAATGATAATATCAATGAAATATGTCAATATTGTTCCTGAAGAAACTTGCGCTCTATAAATTTTAAAGCTAAAATTGTTGAAATTTTGTCCATTTTGTCCTCTTTCTGAAAAAGGATATAAAATCGGACTAGTTACTGACGTCATAAAAACAAAAATTGTGAATACACTGCTTTGACACTATAATATTTTCTGTTAATTTATATTTCTCATACAATTAATTGAATTCAGCACATTTCAGGAAGTTTTCAAAATTTGACTTTTGTGGGGGCAAATATATGCAATATACCGCATATAGTTCTTTCATCTCTTTTTCTGACACTACATAATCCTGGAATGTGTCCTTAAATAGAATATCCTTTCCATTAGTTCCTGCATATGGAGTTCTTTAGTTGGAGAAGATCGTTTCATTGTTACTTTTGAATGTTCTTGTAAAGATTTGTTTTATTGGTTTCTTGTAACTGATTTTTTCATTGGTTACCTCTGCTTAGACTTTCGAGTCACCGTATTGGTCGCTGGAGCCTTATGCTCCGCCTCCCAGGCCAGCTGGCGTTGCTTCTCTTTCTGTCTTTCCTTTTCTGCAGCCTAGAATTTCATCCAAAAGAAACTCTTATATTTTAGATCTTTCTGCATTTCTTGTTAAGCAATCGATTAATTATATTGTTTCTATTATTATCTTGTTTCGCTTGAACAACTAGTAGATTTAAGAATTAGAATTATAGTGATCTGAATTACATGCTATCTCCAGTAAAGCACGAAGTACAATCATATTTTTTTCCTCATCTTATACCTTTAATTCGCTTTTCATTTTTCAAGATAGAAAATTTGGCTAAGCTACCTTAAAATCCTGCATATATAAAAAAACATTTCCCCACCTCTTCCTTCATTTTGTTGACAATGTAATCAACTTGAATACATAAAATCTCCACTTTTCGTTCGTTCGAGTCCTCCTTGTTTTGTAGACTTAGCGCTCGATTCAGGGGGAAGAAATCATAATTGTGCCTCTCAAGCTGGTTATAAACAAACAGCTCCAGGGTGGAGAAATCGTTAGGGCGGATCTCCGTCAGATGTATGAAGAAGAACAGATAGGACCACTGGTGATGTTCCGTTTTCACGTGTTTTTCAAAACCCTGAAAAAAGTTCAGTCAACATCTTGTATTCCATTCACTATGGGCAAAGAAAGAAACTGATTGATTTTCAAACAAGTATGTCAAATCGCATATTTTCATGTGGTCAAGTTGTCGAGGTTCGAGGGGAAAATATTGGTTTGTGGGGATTTAATTTTGTGGTTTAAAAACGTTTCGGCATATGACATTTTACATTTCGTGGTGGTCATAAGTTCGTGGGTATATCCATACCTCGAAAACAACGAAAATTAAATCAGATAAACTAATTCTTGTATTCTTGAAGTATAAGTAGAGGCCATATCACACTGTAGGTATTGTGAAGAAGAAATATAAATTTTCTTGCATAAAATAAGTACGCTGTATAAAAAAGAACTTTGTATAGAAAGTTTGCTGTCTATATTCATCGACTTTTGTGAACGTAAAAACATATGCTTGCATAAAAAATCTGTTAACATATAAACCAAGGAATGTTTTAGTCAAATTTGTTGTGCAGCCAGTGATAACATGATTCTAAGGCATGGCTATCTAGGGACTATATTTATTTAAGGAATAACTGTCTTATTTTTCGATTTCATGATGTGATCAATCGATTGGGTTTTGTGATAATTTGCATAAACGCCGAAGGCGTTTATGCATAAAATTATCACGCAAGCCAATCGATTTATCATCGTCATGAAATTGAAAAATAAGACAGTTATTCCTTATATTTACATGCTTTGATTTCGCCAATCCACGTGCTACAAACCCTGCTTCTGTCTAGCTTTTTGTTCCGCCCTGCACGTGGTTTTTTTGGAACCGCGCCAATACTTTGATGGGAAAATAAAGTACATTTACAATTTGTAATTTTATCTCGAACAAAGACATTGGAAATGTAAATATTCTCATATTAAGAAAAGTAGGACTTGGGTTTCAAATATGTATGCATTTTTATTTTAAAATAGATATTGATTAATGCAAACTTCAAAGCAGCTTTTACCAAAATGCGTGGACTACAACAGTAACAAAACAACAACAACTTATATTTCTTTGTTCCTTTTGATGTTTTAATTTGTAGCCAATAAAAATGTGATACCTTAAAAATCTAATGTTAAAAGTTTCTATCTTTTCAAAACATATTCTGAAAAGGGTTCTTAAAAACAAATTCAAGGCATGTGAACTGTCCTTGTTACGTGTATTTGTTTAATCGTTTTGAGCACTTTTAGCATAATATAATTTCAACTTTATTCTCAAGTTATTCTTACCCCGCCATGTCTTTCAAAGTCATAGGATTCCCTGCTGCAGATGAAGCATTTATTCATCATATCTTTATCAATCGCCCACTGAAAAAAGAAAATGAAGCGTCGTGAAAATAATGATGGCTGACTCCTGATGTCACGTCTAACAAACGCCTAGTTGATGCGATCGAATTTTTCAAAACTTGCTGTTTACTGGGGTGTGTATGTGTGAATGTGTATATTTGGAGAGAAAGAATGTGAGAAAGGAGATGAGGAGGGGTTGGGAATAAATACCTTGGCATCTCGAAGCTCTGAGAAAGTGTCCACTATGATACCAAAGATGATATTCAGTCCGATAGTGGTGATTAGGATGAAGAACGTCACATCAAATACCGTCACCATGATTACTTCAGTATATTCAGACGTCATTAAATCTTCAAAGGTCTGAAGAATATCAACAAAGAAATAACTCAATATTTATATAAAGGAAGAAATGACATACGTTTGGCATCTTCCTTTTTATCATAAGTTACATGCTTGACACATATATTTGCAGTATTAATTGCACTTTGCTGAGATTAGTTTCATCGCAAAGTTCCCAAAATTACATTCTTGTATTATACATTCACTCATTATCATGAAAAAGAGATTACAACAAAGGAATACCGTATAAGGTGTGTCAACGAAGCCATGGTGAATCATGGTGATAAAACACTGGTAAACTGTTCGACAATGGCGTCCGTTCAATTCCTTGAAGAAGGATTCTCGTAACACAGCAAAGGCCACCAATGAGTAGCAAAAAAATAAAGCCAAGCCAAGAAGGGCAACCATCAACAATGCTTTACCTGAAAAGTATGTGTATAATACCATTTCATATATTGGAAGTTATCTTTAAAAAAAAGTTCTATAATACACGTACCAGAATGTATAAAAGTACAAACATAATTACTTTTTTATTTTGACAATTACATGTACTGTAGAAGTACTTTTTTCCGCATTGTATTTATTTACGCTATGTACGCGGTCACAAATTTTCCGCGGAAATTTGTCCAAGTGTACTTAATGTAAACGTAAGGCATAAAGTGACAATCTAAGAAACCTGCGTAATTTTCTACCTGCGGATTAAACAGAAATTGAGATTTTCCGCGGAATTATGACCCCGTGGAAAAAAGTACGTTTACAGTATTTACTTAAATTTCCGTTATTACGGAAGATCATTGCTAAAAAAAATTCAATCTCGCGTATATTTATTTAACAAGGTTTTTGAAAAAAGTAGAAAATTTCTGAAATTTTTCTATGGTTACAAATAACAGAAAACTTTATGTAAATATTAGGTGCATCAGAAGTGTTGTGAGCTACAGTTAATTTCCACTAAAAGTTTACCTCAATGAATAAAAAACGCGTTTTCCTTTAAGTAAAATATCATACGAGAAATCTAATTATGTACAAACGATCTTATTGTTTCTTACCATTGGTGGTAACAGCCATTCTGACTCTCTTCAGTAGCTGATTTAATTCAGCCAAATGAAGCAAGTGGAATGAAAAGAAATACCCGTAGTAAATGGTGCCTAGAATGGAGCACACGAAAAACAGCTGGAAAAAAAGTTAATCTTATTAAAGGCAAGCTGAAAGATAAGTAATTTTATCATTTCATGCGGTAAAATGAAGCAAAACTTTCATATTTTATAGAAATTATTGTAATAAATTTGAAAAACAAAGAATTCGATAAGGTATTTAAAAAAACAAAGCGAGTAAATAATGCTTGAACGTTCAATCAAAAAGGAAATTCACAAGTATATAATATTATACATACTTATACGAAATAATTGATTTATCGACAGTTGGACGTGCTATCGTTCAAATGACAAATATTGTGAGAAAAAAATAGTTAATTCTTTATAAATCGATATCAATAATACACATTATACAATTCAAATAGTTTCTTACGAAATAATAAATTGTGTATATGTTGTAAATTTCAAACTTAAGATGTGACTGGTCTTTCTTTTCATGCCATGATCTGACGTCATCATCATCGTCATCATTAGACGACCTGAAAAAGATGGCGAAAAACATGATCAATTGGTTACAAATAAATACTGTTTTATTTCGCAATCTTCTAATCATACACAGGAAGATTACTTCCCTATTTTCCTTTTAAATAAGATACAAAGTAATGAAAACTCACAATTTCTTTTTAAGCCAGTTGTATGGCGGGAACGTAGGTTGGTTAGAAATTAAAAAGGTCACCAACATACACAAGCTAAGGAAATTGTGTATTCCTCCGAATATGTACAAAAACATATAGTACGTATTGCTATTTATGGTAAACTCCGGGACTATGCTACAAGAAACAAAAATTAAATTTATAACATTTTTCCATCCAAAATAATTTTGTTATAAATGGAATAGTCGGGGAAAAAAAATTACCTTCCCGTGTTGGAGGTTCCATTCGCGTTTTTGGGGTCTCTCCACGTCACCATGATGACAGAGCTAATGATGAAACTCAAAAGGAGGACGATATAGTTCATGGGAAGCCTATAAATAACAACACAAAAATCGGTGAAGAAGATGGAAAGTTCGAACTTTCGAACGATTACCGGTATATTGTTCAGTGAAAAGAAAATATGTGAACATTCCAAACAGTTATAAAAATTCCTAAGAGCAAAAAGAATTCCTTTCTAGAAATAGTAATTATTCAAATAGGGCTAAATTAAAATGTCTAAAGATGTCCATTTTTGATATCGTGGTAAAACGAAACGTGACTCGTTTTCGCTAGCTAATTGTTAAGCGATTGTGAGAGGGAGTAGTGTATTAGAAACCCTTGGCAAGCTAAGATTAACGTGACCATACACAATAGAAATGTCGCTTTCCTTAATTTTAATCTGATAAATCTCTAGTTTTTATTATGACTGACCACATCTTGAGTAATATCCTTCCCACAATATTGGAGTGGATCTTTCGTTGATATTTGATGTCCTGAATAATGTCGCTGGCCCAGTCCATGAAATCCCTTATTTTGTTACTTGGGGACGTTCTGTCCACCTCGTACTTAAACTTTTCTTTGATCTCTTCTCTAAGCACGTTCTAAAGAAATCCAAATATATTATTTTCAATGATCAGAACGAAACCACTGTTTTAAAAAGCTTAATCATCACACGGATAAAATATAATGTCAATGTTATTTACAACAAAAAACCTTTAAGGTTTAAAATCATGGGTATCTTTTAAGGAGCACTTTGAAATTAAATTGGATATAATGGGAGGCATGGATATTACATAAAACAATAGCAATTCTCAAATCTTGGACCTAATGTCAATGTTCTTTGTAGACATAGGTACCGAAACTTTTGGACAAAACAGAAATTTATCAGTCATCTTTTGCTAAATATACATTTTTTTTATTTTAAAGAGTTCAGGATTTTAAGTACGAAATACATGTATTCATACAAAAGAGAAAAACACTTCATAAAGTAAAGAATTTGAATATAAAAAGGATCTTGTAATTCATAAAATTTTTAAGGAATAAAAATAATGATTAAAATGATTCAAATGAACAATTTCTTTCTCGTGTTCTTATATTCAGTACGTCTACAACAACGGTAAGGAATAAATTATTTCAAGCGTTCAATATAAACTAAACATCTTTTATTGAAAATAATATTATTAAAAAAATGTCATTAACATAAATAACTTAAGTAATATTCATGACAAAAATCATTCCTGCTGCACAATATGTCATAAATAAAGGTCTAAAAAATAAAGTTAATTTGCTTACCTTATCTTTGACTCGAAAATAAACTTTCTGCAAGGCATCATCTTTCACAATCTCGATGGACAAACTACTGGCTGCATAGTAATCCCAAGCCGCTCGCTGTATGTCTGTTTTTAACAAGTCTGTAAGTATTAAAGTACAGAGAGAAATTTAAAAATACTACGATTGTATATTGTTTTAACGTCCCTCTCGAGAATTTTTCACTTATATGGAGACATCACCGTATGCCGGTGAAGGGCTTCAAATTTTGACCTTTACTCGTCACTCAGGGCCATTAAGCAATGAGGGATCTATATCGTGCCAGCGCCTGCCGCTGACACGGGGCCTTAGTTTTTAAGGTCTCATCCGAAGGACCCGCAACTTTCACTTCAAAGTGCCGAGCGCATGGCGAAGGAACAGTTGCTACCCATTTTTTATCGACTTAGGTCAGTCGTGGCCGAGATTCGAACTCACGACCTCCCGGTCACGAAGCGAGCGCTCTACCGACTGAGCTACCGTGAATGGTAAAAATACTACGAATAGGGTATTTAAAGGAGACGTGTAATACTGCAGCATTTCTTTAAAAAAAACAACCAAAATTGTCTAATTAAATGATGAAAATATGGATGTGATCTTTTTTGAAAAACAAGAGGCCAATGGGCCACATCGCTCACCTGAGAATCTTTGACCATTCTGCTTTTTACCAGATTTATTGTGACCCCACCCTACCCCAATGATCATAATTTAAACAATTTGAAATCTACAATACCCCAGGATGCTTCACATAAGTTTCAGCTTTTCTGGTCAAGTGGTTCTTGAGAAGAAGATTTTAAAAGATTTTTCCTATATACTTCTATATAAAACTTTGATTCCCCATTGTGACCCCGCCCTACCCCCTGGGTCATGATTTGAACAATTTAGAATCTACACTACCCCAGGGTGCTTCCATATAAGTTTCAGCTTTTCTGGTCCAGTGGTTCTTGAGAAGCAGATTTTTAAAGAGTTTCCTATATATTTCTATGTAAAACATTGATTCGCCATTGTGGCCCCGCCATACCCTTGGGGGGCATAATTTGGCTAATTTAGAATCTACACTACCCCAGGGTGCTTCCACATAAGTTTCAGCTTTTCTGGCCCAGTGGTTCTTGAGGAGAAGATTTTAAAAGATTTTTCCTATATATTTCTATGTAAAACTTTGATTCCCCATTGTGACCCCGCCCTACCCCCCGGGGGTCATGATTTGAACAATTTAGAATCTACACTACCCAACGGTGCTTCCACATACGTTTCAGCTTTTCTGGTCAAGTGGTTCTTGAGAAGAAAATTTTCAAAGTTTTTCCTATGTATTTCTATTTCTATGTAAAAAAATTGATTCCCCATTGTGGCCCCGCCCTACCGCAGGGGGTCATGGTTTGAATAATTTAGAATCTACACTACCCCAGGGTGCTTCCATATAAGTTTCAGCTTTTCTGGTCCAGTGGTTCTAAGAAGAAGATTTTAAAAAGATTTTTCCTATATATTTCTATATAAAACTTTGATTCCCCATTGTGGCCCTGCTCTACCCCCGGGGGTCATGATTTGAACAATTTAGAATTAACACTACCCCAGGGTGCTTCCACATAAGTTTCAGCTTTATTGGCCCAATGGTTCTTGAGAAGAAGATTTTTTAATGACCCAACCCTATTTTTGTCTTTTCTTGATTATCTCCCGTTGTGAGGGGACTCGGCCCTTCATTTTAACAATTTAAATTTTCCTTT
>NW_026918123.1:0-10000 GCF_032062105.1 Saccostrea cuccullata
CTGGTAAAGAACAGAATGGTAAAAGCTTCTCAGGGAGCATGTGGCCCATGGGCCTCTTGTTTAAATATGTGTTAGGTGAATGTGTAGACATTGTTCTAAAATTTACTTGATGCCTAAAATTATAATTCCTATTATAAAACAGACAGGGAGTATTGGGGAGTAGGATGAACATTTTTTCAATTAAGTGTAAAATAATTTTTTCCTGGCCGATACAAATGATACTACATGCCTGTATATATTTGTATATTCTTGCCTTTTAATAGTTGATTTATTTTTTTCTTCGGGTTATTGTTTATTCTTCCTAAAATGGACTTAACTTCCCCCATAGTTTTATTCATTACATCTGATGTAAAACCCCTTTTGACAAGGGTCAGACTGTAAGCTGTAACAGAGACCTAAACAATTTCGCTGGCAATATGCAATAGCTACCACAGGCAGTTTCAAACCTGGGGGAGGAAAAATAATCTACAGACAGATACTTTTAAACGGAAACAAAATTATCTCAACAGCATATCATTGTGCAACAAAGTCATCAGCATTTTATTTGTCCTTTAAAAGGGTTTGGGAAAACGTTTTGAATGGCAGTCGTATCGATGAATGTTACATTCCTCTCAATTAGTTTAAATTTTACCCTCCGTTTCATCTTAAAACCGGAAGTGCGAGTTTGTAAATTTGAAATCTCGATCCCAGCTCAAATTTGACATCGGAAAAAAAAAAAAATTGTTAAAATTCAAAACCTTGAGCGGAGGGTTTGTTAAACTGAAAATAAAATAAATCCTGGCCTTAAATATACTGAACAAAAAAAGAAACGCATAATCAGAATAATATGAAATTAAGTTTTATTTTAAACCTTATATAATTTAAGCGATTTTAGAGTGTTCTGTGATAAAAATCAATGTTGAAATTGAAAATAAGTTGAGGTCATTTTCAATGCCCCCAAATTCAAGGGGCATAACAATATGTACTGTGCAAAGTCTCAATGCTATTGGGTTTCCAAAGTAGGATATCGTGGGGGGAAAATCATCTCATTTCAGTCTCATGCAAACAACTTATGCATTTTTATGCTATTTTTTCATCCAGCAATTGTACATTATTTATTAGAGCAAGTTCTCAATCGCATGAAGTGATGAAAGGGGGGGGGGGTCTGACGGTCCTGCCTGGTTGTGATTACCTGCGGATGGCCAGATAGTGGTCTTCAGACGTTAGTTTTAAAGGGTTTCAAAACCCGCTGATTTATTTCAAATACAGTTGCAACTTCCTGTTGCGTAGCTCCATTTAGTATCATTGCTAGCCTGGTTTTATTCATCTTTGTTTGGGCGTGGCATTGTATATTAAAACTGCAATAAAATCTTAAATATGGGTTTAATACAAGTGTTAAAATTTCTCTAAATCCGAAATATCAATGAAAATAACATCAGATTTAGAAGAAAACATGAAAAACACTACTTTCATAAACGCGTTTAAACAAGGGAGATAATTCAACACTTGGGTTTTAAAACCCCATGCTGTCCTTTAAAAAGGTCACAGGTATCCAATGATATAAAAAAATAGTTGTTTCTGTACATTTTGAAAATTTCTTTGATGAATAAAACAATATGCGTTTCTTTTTTTTTAATAAAAATTGGACTACTTTATTAGTATATTAACCAGGAGAAAAGGATAAGATGTTCAAAAATTCATGCATTTCATTATATGATCATTAGAGCCCCACCCTAAAACAAAATCCCCTACCGGGGCAATAAAATTCAAAATTTTGGTAGAGGCACTCTTGCTTATCATAACTATGTACTTAATTAGTTTATTTAATACCCAGGAGCAGAGAAGCAATTTTAAAGAATTCATAAATTTTCACTATATAATCAATGGTGCCCCGTCCTAACACCAGAACCCTCGACTGTGGGGCCATAAAATTCACAATTTTGGTTGAGGCACTCTTGCTCTTAATAACTTTGTACTGTGTTGGTTTATTTGATACCCAGGAGCAGAGAAGAAGATTTTCAAAGAAATAATGCATTTTCACTAGCTCTTGTTTGGCCCCAGACTTAGCACTAGAACCCCTGACCCCAGGGCCATGAATTTCACAATTTTGGTACAGGACTCAATGCTGATTACAATCATGCAAACAGTTTGACTGCTTAATGTCCAGGAGTAAAGACGATTTCTAAAGATTGCATTAATTTTAGTGGTTTTGGTCCCACCCCTCAGGCCCCAGGGGGCCAGGGATCATGAAATTCAAAATTTTTGTTCCCCATTGCCCATAGATGTTTTGTGCTAAATTTGGTTGAATCTGGTTAGATAGTTGCAGAGAAGAAGCTGAAAATGTTCAAATGTTAACGCACGACGGACGACGACGGACAAAAGTGATAGCAATAGGTCACCTGTGTTTACTCAGGTGTAGGAAAAACATGAAAAAATGAAGACAAAGTCTACATCTGAACTGTGTACAAGTAAAAGTATCTGTGAAACAAGAACCAGTACCAGAAGCATCACAGTAAAATTACCTTTTCAACAGAACAAAAAGGGAAAATTTTGGCAGACGACAGCGTAAAATTAGGGTTTATCGACATTTTACGCATGATTTCGAGTCTCAGGAATGCAGGGAAAGATACATATTTTCAAAGGAATCTGTGTAATACATAACAGACTTGTCAACCAGAATTATGCCGTCCAACTCTAAGATCCCACTCCCTGGCAAATATAAGCCAAGTTGAAATGGCCCTAAGATTTTTTGCAACGGGGGATAGCATGAGGACCATTGGAGATACTTTAGGATTCCATAAGTCCAGTGTCTCTAAGATCTAGAAGTGTAAGAGATGTGTCGGAAGCCTTGCCGAGAATAGTTTCAGACCTTATTAAGTGGCCTTCAACCAAGGAGGAGAAACTGGTTATTAAAAGGGGTTTTTCTGCCATATCTTGTGTGGTCCGTGCAGTGGATGGCACCCATGTTCGCATCATATCACCATCTGTTCATGAAGAAGTGTATGTGACTGTTCCATTTAGAGCAACAAATGGCCCTCGACAAGGCCAAGATGAAAAGAGAAAGAGCTGAACTTTCTGTAGATTTGGAACTACTCACTCAGCAAAAAGAGACAGCTGCGCTTGAGGCTGAGGCAAATGATTTCGACCAAGAATCACAACTTTCAAGGATTTTGCTTCCAATACAGGAACCCTAGATCCCGTCACGAGGACAAAAGTCTATGTTGAGGAAGACAATGAGAGTACCTTATATTCAGGATACATGTGAATCAAAGGCAAAGAATGAAAATGACACCTACAGTGCACAACCGTTAGTTGAACCTACAGGAAGTTGAATCCAGAAGCTTCTTCCTTCATACCAAACCACTCCGTCGATGGTGATTTCACACGATACCTCCTCAAGAAGGAGTCCTCCTTCCTTGAAGGAACATAAGATTTTAGAAAAGAACTTGTTTTCCTAGTGACTTCAATACTGATTGAGCATATACTTTCCCTGGAATCTGAAGTGAAGGATATATATCCTGACCATCTTAAGCATAAATTTGGTAATTATGTCGGGTTAAAAAACAAAAGAAGTATTTAATATTCTTTTTAATACTTTCTATTCAACAGATGATGTTATTTTTTGTGTATAAGTCTCAGCAGACTAATTAATTAATTCTTGTAAAAAAAAGGAAATTTTAAGGAATTTAAGACAAAGAGACCCTTTATGTATGCATTTAGTTAGCTGCAATTGTAACACTGTTAACCTAATTATTTTATATTTAGTATCCACTCGAGTTGTACGAGTGTGATGAAAAGGAAACTGCAGATGTTATTCAACTTCTGCAGACTCTTCAAAAGAAGTATGTTCCTATGAAAGAGACATCAGACACAGTTTTCACTGATTTCAGTCATCCACATAAAAGTTTCTGAGAACAGTGTTAATGACTTCAGTATTGTAGAGTCCTTTGTAATCCTGTGCTGGTTTCCTTAATGCATAGTTTGCACAACTTGGTGATGATGTCGCACCAAATAAGTGAACTATCATCTGATATTCAATGACATGTTTACTTGGATCTAGGTCCTTCCACCAAAGGAATCTGAGGAAACTTGCATCTCATCCGGGACTCTTCACTGATAAAACATGCTGTCAATGTCTCTCATAATCACAACTTCTTCTTGTCTGAATCTGAGGAGTGTTCCAATCAAAGTATTTGTCAGATTGGGTCCTTGTAACAGTTGATCATTCAATGAAGTTCCCTGGTATCGAGCTGCACAATCAAATACAACTCTCAGCTTCTTTTTCTTAGGATGGTGCTACTCCGTGATGATGTAAATACCACACTCGTCCATCTGCCTGGGTAAGTTTCTCATCTGGCACTTTCACAACATATCCTTCATCAATAATCTTTTTCATTGAATACACAGTACTCTTCATGAAAATTTTCATCACGACTAAATCGTTTCTGAAGTGACGTGACACGTCAGTCTCTATTCAACTTGCTTCCTATTATTAGGTCTGACTTAAATGGAAGGCTAATTATGTAATGTCCATCTTCGAAATGGATCGAGTTTGACACACATTCTAGAAATCTTCTATCCTCCTTTGAGGGCTCACACTTATCATCAAAAGTCCTTTCATTAAAGTCATGGTTGAACTGATCACGAATCTGTTCCTCCAAGTTGATCATGGGTTTCGCATCAACACGATTAACAGATACAAATCTATTACTCATATTGGAATGAATTTCCAATGGTCCATTTATCACCCAGCCTAGCAAAGTTTTCACAGCAAACGGTCCGTTATCAATACTGGGTATAACTCCCAAGGCTTCATTGCCTTCGGCACATTGCCTCCTATGAGGAGTCCAACATCTCCATCCATTACAGGAAGATCAATATCACTGAGGTATGAATACTAAGTAGTTCTTGATATCCTCTGGTGAAGTGACGTCTGTCCTTGACACAGGTAACACAGGTTGTGTGTAAACGGGCGGAAGTTCTAACACATTCATACCACTGATTTCACATATCTCTAAGCCGGAAATGACATAACAAGTCTTTATTTCCTGCTGTCCCATTGTTGTGAGGTCAAGGTTCATTTTCTTTCCTTCTACTTTCAATGATCTGGTAATGTTCTCCAAACAGAATGTTGCATTACTTCCGGAGTCGAGGAAAGCATAAGTCTCTACGTATTTGTCACTCAACTTTGACTTGACTCGGACCGGCACAATTGGTAAAGCTTGTTTACCAGCCCCCATATAAACTGTAGATGACGTAACTGACAACGGAGTTTCACTAGCTTTATTAGCTCTTCTGAGCCAAAGGCTCAAAGAGCTAATGCTATGGCCATTTGTGCGGTGTGCGGTGTGCGTTAACTTTTTAGAATATGGGCCATAACTCAAGAACCCCTTGGCTAATCAGTACCAAATTTGTCACAGGGTATCCTTGGCCCAAGGGCTACCATTTATGCTAAAATAAGGGTTGGGGACCCTAAAAACAAGGGGAGATAATCAGGAAAACAAAACCAAAAGTACTGGTTGCTAAAAAAATCTTCTTCTCCAGAACCACCAGGCAGATTTTCACCAAACTTACATACAAGGATTAGGATATGCTGAAGATTAAAAATTGTTCAAGGCATGACCCTGGGGCAAAGGGCGTGGTCTCAAGGTCACTTCAAAGTTGACCTAAATTTACAATTAATAAAAACGTGTATATTTTTCTTACTATAAGGACTAGAATCATCAAATCTTGTAAGTTGATGCATCTTACGACTTCACATCATGTTAACTCAAAAGTAGGTCACGGTGACCTACTTTTTAAATTTTGCAGGGATTTGTTTTCAAATTGATTTGAAGGCATATTTTGGACACTTTAAGGCCTATGATCATCAAACTTTGTCAGTTGATGCATCTTGGGTCCTTGAGCAATGTCAACTGTAAAAGTAGGTCACTGTGACCTACTTTTTGAACTTTATGACTTATCCTTTTAAAAACATTAAATCCCATTATTTCAGACACTGGGAGGTTTAGAATCATCAAATCTTGTACTTTGATGCATCTAGGGACCTTAAAACATATTTATAACAAAGTAGGTCACTGTGACCTACTTTTTAAATTTTGCCGACATTTGTTTTCAAATTGTTTAAAATGCATATTTTGATTACCTTCAGACCTACGATCATCAAACTTGGACAGTAGATGCATCTTGGGTCTTTGAAAAATGTCAACCAAAATGTAGGTCACGATGACCTACTTTCGACATTTTATGGCTATATTTCAGTATCTTAGGCATTTATTGGCTTAGAATCATCAAACTTTGTGAGTGGATGCATATTTAGTTTTCGGAGAGTGACCACCAAAAAGTACGTCATGGTGACCTACTTTTGACATTTTATGGCTTTATTTAAGTATCTCTGGTACTTATTGGCTTAGAATCATCAAACTTTGTGAGTTGATGCATCTTGGGTTTTCGGAGAGTGACGACCAAAAAGTAGGTCATAGTGACCTACTTTGACATTTTGTGGCTATAATTAAGTATCTCCGGTACTTATTGGCTTAGAATCATCAAACTTTGTGAGTTGATGCATCTTGGGTTTTGGAGAGTTATTTACCAAAAAGTAGGTCATAGTGACCTACTTTTGACATTTTGTGGCTATAATTAAGTATCTCTGGTACTTATTGACCTAAAATCATCAAACTTTGTCAGATGATGCATCTTGGGTTTTCGGAGAATGTCGACCAAAAAGTAGGTCACAGTGACCTACTTTTGAATATCTCAGGTACGTATTAGCTTAGAATCATCAAACTTTGTCAGTTTAGGCACCTTGGGTTTTCGGAGAACGTCGACCAAAAAGTAGGTCACTGTGACCTACTTTTGACATTTTTTGGCTATATTTGATTATATCTGGTACTTATTGGCTCGGAATCATCAAACTTTGTCAGTTGAGGCATATTGGGTTTTCAGAAATGTCGACCAGAAAGTAGGTCACGGTGACCTACTTTTGAATATCTCAGGTACTTATTGGCTTAGAATCATCAAACTTTGTCAGTGTAGACATCTTGGGTTTTTGGATAACGTCGTCCAAAAAGTAGGTCACCGTGTCCTACTTTTGACATTTGATGGCTATATTTAATTATCTCTGGAACTAATTGGCTTAGAATTGTCAAACTCTGTCAGATGATGCATCTTGGGTTTTCAGAGAATGTTGACCAAAAAGTAGGTCATGGTGACCTACTTTTGAATATCTCAGGTACTTATTTAATTAGAATCATCAGTCTTTGTCAATTTATGTATCTTGAGTCCTCAGAAAATTCCAATCAAAAGGTAGGTCACTTTGACCTACTTATGGTATTTGATAATTATATTATAATATATTCAGTCTTAACTGGCTAGATATTATCAATCTTTGTAAGTTGATGCATTTTGGGTCTTATGATACTAATAGAGTTGGAGGTTTCTAATAGAAGTGATAGACTGTTCAATTTATCAGAAGAGTGATTCAAGGCCCTTGGGCCTCTTGTATTCTCTTGTAGCAGTGCTTGGTTCTTCATTCTGTCTAGGGTCAACATGAAGAATGGAAGGATGAGACTTGTTACAGTGAGCACATGATATCTTTTGTCGACAGTTAATTTTCAGATGTTCAGATTTTAGACAAGAAAAACACAGTCCATTTGTTTTCAAGAATGCATATCTGTCTCTAAGAGGTAAGATAGTGATACTCAAGCACATATAATGAATGAGCTCCCTTACGGTATATACATTGTCTTGAAAATGTTTTCATCTGTGTAGCACTGTTATCACTCATGGATATTGAATCGGTTTTCACGGTGAAGTTCTTACGTGTCTCTGATTTCTTATGGTCTTGTAAGCGTTTGTTGGCTGTACTTGGAGTACTCATCATTTCTTTTCCATATATGGGGTGGGTTGCTTTTTTGGCTTCTTTCCTAACAAAGTCGACCAGATGGTAAAATTTCACTGATAGTTTCTTGTCTTTCAGATCATATACACAGTTGCGCCATTTATCATGAAGGTAAAATGGAAATTTTTTTTACCAAAAGTTTCAAATTTTCTGACTATTTCCAGAACACGGCCCGCATCAATGTTTTCTACTGCATATTGACACTCACGCAGAAATATAGGAAACTGATCTAAAGCTTTTGCACTGTCTTGTTTCACTAGAGGCCAGTCGAGCGCTTTCTTTACATACGCTTGCGCTATGATGTCAGGATCACCATAGCGATCCTTTAACTCTTCAAGTGCCGCTTTGTAACCACATTCCGCATCCAGATATGAATAACCGGCTGGGCCTCACCAACAGTGAACTGTAACAAAAAGTTCAAAAGTTCTTCATAAGAGTCTGTGTTGGAGCAAATTCTAGCATTGAATTGTCTTAAGAATTTCGTGTACTTCATAGGGTTACCATCAAACTTTTGTATTTCAGCCTTTGGTTTGTTCAATTCACGAGCTACAGTCTGAATTCAACTGGTTGATTCAGGCTTGAAGTCCTGTTCGGGGGTTTGTAATGCTGAATTACCAATATGTGGCACAGGTCGATAACTTATATTTGGAGTAGAGATCTCACTTGCAAGCGCATTCATAGGATCAAGATGAAAAGTCACATTCCTGTCTTGATTTTCATTGATGAGAGAATTTTCTAGTTGTTGGTCATGCAGCTCACTTCTTTCTAGTTCTTCTAGTAATCTGGTTCTCGCATCACTTATCTTAAGCTCAGTTTAATTTTCAGCTCTTCTTCTTTCATTTTCAGTTCAAGTTTGACTGCTTCTAACTTTCGTTGTTCATCTAACACAGATGCTTTGGCTAACAATTCTGCTTTTCGTTCTTCTTTTAATTTCTCCAAGGAAATTTGGCTCGAAGCTTTTGACGAATGTGACCGTCTGGATTTCACAGATTTGACATCAAACGATACTTGACTTGGTGTACGTTCTCTTGCATGTTTTGCGAACCACTGTTCCAATGAATCTTTCACTTCCTGAAATCTCTTATTCCTTTCCTGGAATTCCTTGTCATCTTTTTCTTCATCTTCAGAAGACTGTTTCAAAAGATCCTGAAAACTTTCGTGAAAATATAACAGTTCATCATACTCCAATTTCTTGTGGAGTTATTTCACTTCATTCGCATCTGTTGATGTAATCAATAACTGTTGAATACTGTCACTCGAAGCTACAAGTGCACCCTCACATGCTCGTCGATACTTAGATTTTCTGTCCATCTGATATTCCAAGCCTTTCTCTGTAAAGGTTCGAAGTCTTGTCTCTTCTCGTGTATCACCAGTTGCCATGACGCCTCTTTCCTGGACTTCTATGGACAAGAATCTTCTAAGTTGTAAATGTTGTACTGACTATCATCATGTAAGTTCATGGACAGAGAATTTAACTCCTTTTGTAAATGCACATCTTTATTTCCAGTGACAGCAACATGTATGATGACGTAACATGATGTGACGTGATGTGACGTGATTTACTGTAAATACATAAAAAAAAATGTACAAGTACTTGAAATTACACATTAACATATTCTCAGCGATTGACAAGTTAACATCACTCTCAATTATAAATAAATACTTTTTCAATAAATATTACACATGTACCCTAGTAAATTAGCACATATGAAATTCATATTACTTTCAAATCACACAATTTCAAAAGAATCGCTAGAAAATGCTCAGCGAAATATACGATTATTACTGAGTGCACATGCACCAAATAATTTCATGCCAAAAATCACAGCAAATCTTTAATTTTCAATATCATATTACATATATCAACTTATTATGGCCTAAATTTCCTACAAATAGTCATGAATCAAAAAATCTTTCATGTGAACTTTCTAACATGTCCGTAAAAATTAAATCTAACAGGTAAACTGTAAACACTTTTGTAAACATATGATTTACAACAATAATGCATGTCAAAATTTCTTCTGCAACAATATACAAATAGATTTCATGTTTAACTAACATTAAAACAAAATCTGGAAAAATGTTTCGTACAATGTTAAATTTGCTGCAACAGATATAATT
>NW_026918124.1:0-14087 GCF_032062105.1 Saccostrea cuccullata
TACTTAGGATAGCAGATTTAAAGATGTACAAGTATGTTTTCCACCTTTTTAAATTCATAATTTTTATGTCTAACATAATATTTTGTAAATATTATCTGTAAACATTTCATTATTAAGAAATATGCTTTACCTGTAATAATTACTTGATTTTTTTTTCTTTTACACATTCAGACTTTTATTTCTGTTTTATATATATGTAGGTGTTGCATCAATGAGAGGTGTTACAAAGAAAATTGAGAGAAAACAGATGTTCTTCATGTGGACTATCATACACCGACACAAGTGCTGGGAGTGGCTTTGTTGGCAAAATTCTGGTGAAAACTGATAATGAAGTCAACACCTTTACTGTTTTTACACAACAGGTAGAACAACTTTGCAAACTCCTTGACTGCACCACAAGTACCTCACTGGAATCTGACATTGCCCACAAACTTCCAGTTAATATCACATTCCAAAAGATTGACCAAAAAATCACAAAAATCATTGTTTAAACATTTGTTGAAATTTACAGTTGTAATACTGAAACCTGCACAAGTGTGTCATAATTTCAAGAATTAGCAAAAAAAAAATATACCCTCCATATGGGTTTTCCCTAATTTTTTGCTCCACTGGTCAGAAACCACAAGAGCTTATGTGATAGCAAGGTGTCTGCCAATCGTCTGTCTCTGAAGCTGTCCATCTGTCTGTAAACAATTTTTCAAAATTTTACTCCTACAGTTTTTGTCTGATTTCACTATAACCTGGCACAAGTTAACTACACAAAGATGCATAAATTAGTGCATCAGTTTTTAATTTAACTGATTTAACATGTTGCCAATGTTACTAAAAATAGACATTTCTATGACATTCCTTTAAAATACCACTCCTCCCACAGCTTTGGCCTGATTTCAATATAACTCTGCACAGAAGTTGACTGGATTAAGATACATAATTTACTGCTTTTTCATTTCTATGAATGGTGATGCCGTGATTATTAAAATGTAAATCTTTGGCACACAAGTAGACTACACAAGATACATCTACTTCATTTTATTTACTGGTACCTATTGCAAAGTTTCAAATCCAACTGCTGCCTTTCATTTGTAATATGTACAGACCAGTAGAGCTACAGTTTCATTAGAGATTTCTCATTTCTTGTGTTTTCATTCCATTTTAATATTCCTAAAGTATGTACATATGTAAATTACAGTAGAGTACCATTCTCTAAGCTAGGATTTACAAACCCAATTGTACATTTTGTATATACATGTACTTGTACAGTGTAAATGATTTCAGATCTAAGTCACTCAATTCTTCATGTAAAACCAGCATTTTTACTAATCTTTATGTATATTATTCAATATATTTCAGCTTTTATTCATACTGAACCCTGGGAGGGCAATCCATGTTCAGTGGACATATTTTATATTTTTAACATTACATAATGTATATCAGCAGAAGTATATTTTACTTTGCTCTCTCATAACTTTATATGCATTCATGACTAAGACTGGTATACAAGAATCTGAGAGTATAATGTTTTTCTTTCAAATGTTTGTTTCAGTTAAAATGCAAATTATAAATCATGTTGCAACATGCACTAAGGTTTTAGTTAATTTACAAAATTACATTTGTTATTAGTGACGACTTATCAAAAAGGCTATTGTAACTAAATAATTATCTTTGTTTACATCCATTTCATTCATTCTGGTGTATGGTTTCCTTTTTTCACTGTACAAGACTGTCATGCATAGATTACTTCCCTTTCTCACTACCTGATTTAGTCAATCATATATAGTTGTATGACATTTGTTACAAGTCATTTTTTTAAAAAAACATATTTCCACACTTCTAACAACATTTATATAATATGGAAGTTTTAAATTTACTTGCCATATTTTCTTAAGTTTACTGTAATTTGCCTGGTTTCCATGATTTCTGCATGATGTATTTCAAATTCATTTCTGTAACTTTACACAAACAACAGCTTCACGATGTCTTTTATGTAAAATTTATTTCATTTTAAATATCATTTAACATATTGTTCAATATCATGTAATTAAAATTTATCAAGATGCATGAACATTTGTATCTTTGTTTCATATGCACACAATAAATAAGATGCCTGTGCAAAATCTTGGATTTCTTTTCCACAAAGGCCTAAATGTTGATTTTACCTATTACATTCTCAAAAAGTACCCACCTTTCAGAAAAAAAGATCAATGAACACAGACAGTATACTACTGTTAACTTAAATTGAGAAAATGCACTCCTACAACATGTGTATTTAGTTATATCCATTCTCTAAAATGTTCACAATGCAGGATTTGACAACAGATTTAGATCCAGGGGTAGATCAATCTACTCGCAGAAAAGTCAATCGCATCATCTCATGCCTTTTCGTCAAAGGTCGGAAAAACAACCTTGAAAGTATTAACATCATCAGATGTTAGAAATTATTCATTTCCTGTTCATAGTACAGATGTAGTAAGAAGTCCCTTCTATAGTATATTTTAGGTAATATCGTTACATTGAATAAAGTTAACTCAATATTCAACAGTTAATAGGTCTCCACGCATTTATTTCAAAGTTTGTAAAAAGGTGTCATGACGAATAATTATATATTTGTGGTCTTTTTCTCTAGAAAAGGCCCGAGGAGTTGCAATTGGCACAAAAAACCCTCATATTAACCACTTTGTTAACAAATCTTCAGAACGCACGTAGACTGGTACCCTGACATTGGTTAACGGGCGCAAGCGCTTGAAATTCCTAGCGACAGCGACTGGAATCAAGGGCAGAGAACCAGTGATAAATGCAGGATAGGCATCATTCTTCTACAAGTTAAATGATATCAAAGATTCAATCGCAAAAAAATCTTGCTCAAAAGGCGTATCACTCCTCTTCCAGATATTGATTGATTAAGTCAGGCAAGGATTTTGAAAAGCTGTTACTTGTGATATGAAAGTTTTAAGTCGCTGTGCGTTTCTGCGGAGTTAACAATTTAAATATTAAAGTATTCAACATTCATATCGCCGGCGAATCATCATTCAATAAAGATTGTCTAAATGTTTAGGAAAAAGTACAATAATCGTAAAATTAAATTTTATAAATAATGGGGTAAATATTTCATCCAATCCTGATTGACAAACTCTGACATAACTGAAGTGCGGAGAAAATAAGTACGAGTGTTAGGCATAGTCTAAAACAAAGACCGCGTTGTAAATCAACAATTTTACTTTCTCTTTTTAAAACATGATCTGCTGTATTTATTTAAAATGAAGTGTATATTCAAACATTTCCTATCCATATTTTTCAAAAATATGATGAAATATTGATTTTTTAAAAGCACAGAATCTTACGACATGTTGATCTAGGAGACTAGGATAGAGCGCGTTTTACAATGTGCCAAACAATTTCCCACCATATCTCAACACCAAAACAAAGAGATTGAATGAAAGAGAAGAAATGTAGTGGTGGATCTAGAAGGAGTTGGGGGGGGGGTGTTAACATACTCGAAGAGAGAGAGCAAGGGGCCCCACATGTTATATATTTGTTGCGTTTTTATTAAGGTAAAACTATAGCTAATTCTAAACTTTAGTTTTGTACTTTTTATGTAAAAACTACTTAAACAGCAAACTTCCACCAGAGTTTGTTAAGATATACCAAACCGAGTGCCGAGACGCAGAGAACTATGCACAGTTTAATTGCCTATATATGTAATATTGTACATGCATCATGCATGAAGAAAAGCGGCATTTTCGCGTGCATTTTTTTTTCATGTCCCGAGGAATCGAGGATATTTTAACAGATAAATATCAGAAATAAAAAAAAAAAAGCTCACACAAATTTCAGTTTGTGAAAGGAACCTAAATAATTATATAAACTGGTTTGCGGCTGATTTTTGACGCTTGCGTCAATATGTTTCTTGTTGTTTATTTATGTTAATATTAATATTTCTCTTTTTTGTACTTTTTTCGTGCATATTTGTTATTCGCATTTTATGTGTTTCTTATCATGTTTTGTTGTTTGTTTGCAGACGTGTATTTTCTTTGTATTATATTGTATATTTAGGAAAGAACTAAGTAATAACTTTTATGAAAAATTATTATTTATCTTTTTTTTTTTTTACCTATTTCTTGTTAACAAAAGAAATTAAATAAATATATCTTATTATTAGGGATGGCAATCGATTGCAGAATTGATAATCTATTAACTGCAAGACGTTCCGACCGATTAACCGGTTAATCGTATCAAAATACAAAATATATTATACAAATGTTTTTTAGACAAAATTAAACTATCTGTATTCATATATACAATAAGATTGAAAGAGATATTAGAAATCAGAAACACTCTGCTAAAATCTTGATCAAGAAATATCACAGGAAGAAATCAGACCTTTCAGTCAAAACTGAATGACATATTTCAGTAACATTTCAGTGACACTTCATTGACTGAATGGCACACAATTTTCAGTGACCTTTCAGACAACATTCAGTGACATGTCAGTTAGCATTTCAGTCAACATTCAGTTACCTTTACATCATCATTCAGTGACCCTTCATCCAACATTCAGTGACCTTTCAGCCAATATTCAGTGACCTTTTCGCCAACTTTCAGTGACCTTTCAGCCCAACTTTCAGTGACCTTTCAGCCAACATTCAGTGACCTTTCAGCCAACATTCAGTGACCTTTCAGTCATGTTTTTAGTAACCTTGCAGTCAACATTCAGTGACCTTTTCAGCCAATGTTTAGTAAACTTTCAGCTATATGTCGTCATCTTTCAATCCACATTAAGTGACATTTCAGTTCAACATTCAGCATTTTTTCAAAATTTTAGTTCCCTTTCTGGTCAAGTTTCAGTGACCCTTCAGTCATCAAAAAAACAGAATTCAATATGGCTTGATACTTTTAGTCAATATATAATGCAGGTTAATTTGGTTTCAACTACAATAAGACAAAATCGCTTTACTCTTTATGCAGGTTTCAGAGATTGCTGTCAATATTCCTTTTCCTTTAACTTGTGATTGTCTACCAACACAATTAATTTCTATGTCATGACCTGTCTAAAAGAGTGTTCAATGTTTTTGTTAAATGAGTAACTTCTCGAGGTCAAGATTTTTAATTTTTGCTTAAAACTAGTTTCATGCTGTGTTCTATTTTTGAATGCTCTTATATTTTTAATACAGTGGAGCCTCAGTTATGCGGACGCCTTGATTCCTAAGTAATTTGTCCAGATATGTGAAGCATCTGGATAAACTGACTATAAACCAGTTATACTAGACAAAATAACGTTTTAAAAATTCTGTTCCAATGAAAAATCATTTGGAAACTGAAGCATTCAGATTTCTGGCGTCTGGATATCTGAAGGTACACTGTATAAAACATATATAGCTCATAAAAATTAATTTAAATTAGCATGTACATCTATCAAAGCTTTTTTTATTATTCCACTGAAGAAATGAAAGAAGGAAAACGTTTACACATTTACAACATTTTATTTCATTGAACCACCTGGTATATGTTTACTTTATTATCAAACTATAAAATTACACATTAACACAGCAAATATGTTGTATTCTACATGATGATAAATACTACGTTAAGCAATATTTTCCATATATTTTAGAAGTCAAGCTTTAATTTCGATCTGTACGATCTTATGTTTTGAAATATCCAGATTACTGTTTTTTTTTGTTTTTTTTTGCATTATTTTTGTTATGAATTAAAAAGGAAAGGCCGACCAAAATACGTAAAAAGCTAATTGTTTTCGAACAAAAATATAATCAATCCAAATAAATTCCAGACCTATTGAAAAACTTAAAATTCGTATGAATTTCACCGTAATAGTCCTGATATTTTCTTCTAAACCTAGTTTACGTGTCTTTGAACATGCTGTCTTAACCCATTTCTCTTTTACACAGCGCATGGTTAATTTTCAGGTTATTTTAAGTACACTTATACATGTATAAATAATGTCAGTCGTCGATTTTAATCCAAACTTTCTTCCCAGATACAGTATAACAAAATATTATACTTTCATGTAAATTACTTGAATCTGATTCGTCGAGAAACACCACTACCCGCTGAATAATAAAGTCACGCCCTCCTGCGTAGCAACAGCCAACATTGCTTAACGACGGGTAGTATTACAAAAAAATAGCGACTGCGCGGAATTTATGCGCGCACGGTTCACTGTAATATGTCTTTGTATAAAACATTCAGTATAATATAATAAATATTGCATGTAGTTGAGTGTAACATTGAAAATTTTCACCCCTCGAAAACTATTGTCAACCTCGGCTGCGCCTCGGTTGACAATGGTTCTTGGGGTGAAAATTTTCAATGTTACACTCAACTACATGCAATATTTATATAATTATTATTATTATGCTTCCTTTCAGTTTGTTTCTATATAACCCATACCCTAATATTCTCGCATAGTGGTCTAAGGATTTATAAAGCGTAAGCATACTATGCCGAAATAGTGCACGGTCTTTACTCTATAAAATTTCCATTGCACACGCCAGGAATCGAACTCACGACCTTGCGGTTGCTAGTCCGATGCCTTATCGAATACGCCAAAGAGACGATCACTGATTGGAAGAATTTTATTAAATATATAAACTTAATTTATACAATTGACACAAGAAGGAAAAAATAGACAAATATTATTTGAAAACAGTTATATTATTTTAAGGAACGTTAGATAAATGTGTACAACAAATTAAAGTTTCTAACTAATTACATACATATTGTTCGATGAACTGATATCATGGAGTTATTAAAACGCCTTTTTATATAACGCTTGATTAAAGGATGTAAAAGAAAATTATCAATGAGAATTGACGTCTGCAAACAAATCAGTCGGAACAAAACAGTAAATAAAGATGAGTCGCACTGGGACAGAAAATCGTGAGAAAATAACCTGATGTCCAAAAAAAAACTAAGCATGCAACCAATTTTAGCATGAAGATTTTGAATGAGTTCTTGCAAGTGCGCCGTGTTAGCACAGATATTTTCAGGAAAAAGTCAAATGGGTTTCCAAATAAATAATTACGACAGTCAGCATAATAATAACAATAGTTTGCATTATGCATGACATGCCTAAAAAGTAGGCAGGGTTTGACACATAGTGCACTCGCCTCCGGCTCGGGCACCATGTGTCAAACCCAGCCTACTATTTAGGCATAGTACATGCATAATGCAACACTATTATATAAATAAGGCAGATTTAATTTTAAATTTGTTAATGTTTACATGTTTCTATTCATTTTCTGGAGTAAAATTACATCTCTAAATACCAAAATAATTAAAACTTGTGTTCTAAAATTGACGTCATCTTGCCTTCTATGACGTAATGTATTTTTCACTGATTTTATCCATTTAGAATATTCTAAATGCTTCAGTATAGGGTTCACCGACGACCGTTATCGGTTCTAAATTTTACCTTCAAGCTAAAGGGTACGTCCTAGACGCTTTACTCCTACATGTATCGCGAAGACGCTTAATGAAAATATCGGAAATGGTTCGATATTGCTCCGTTCACCTCCAGGCTGCGGTAGGTTTAATTAATGAGCATAGATTTCTAAAAAGTAAAGATCTTCTGATGAAATTGAGAATAACCATCCGTCGTGTCGATCCTAGAACTAAGAAATTATGGTGTCCAGGTAAAGAAGATGTGGTCTACCACTTTCACTTAAAAGAATCAGATTATAGGAAGACGGAGTCAGGTACGTTTCACGATTTATTTACTTTGTTTTAAATAAACGTTTTGTCATATTAGTAGTTATTAATTCAAAGTTAGAATTACTTCAAAGAGTTGTTTTAATATTGCAATTTTATGTTCATTAATATAATTAAGCGTTTTTGTTGATTGTTTGGCTTTGCGTTGCTTTGTGATTTCTTTTTTCTCCTTTCAAAATGTCAGTGGAAGAGTAAGTATTTTATTTTTTTAATTTTATCTACATTTAACATATGTGAAGAAAGAATATAAAATATATTGAGAATCAAGAGGTGAAAGCGGTATATTTATAAGTGACATCTCATACGAAATCTTTATTTTTTTTTTCTCTCTCTTTTTCTATTGTGTGTGTTTTGGAATTGTTTAATAAAATATTACTAATGCTTTTGATAGGCCAGCGGTGCCTGCTGATCCCAACAGCTGTGCCATCCATTTTTGAATTTAATGATAAAGAAGCATATTTAAGTGAGGAGGTGGATACTCCAAGATCCTTGAGAAAAAGACAGAGAATGGAAAATGAGGAGAAAACTGCCACACACCCCGATGAGCCATGTGTCACGGAAATGTCCACAGATCAAGGAGAGATTACCGTTGATACCAGTGAGAGTCAGTTAATTAAGCCTGAGAGGACACCAACAGAACCCTATTTAGAGGGCAGTCCAATGTGCTATTGAAACTTTTGGAAAGTATTCCATTCAACATTTTCAGTTCAATAGCAAAATGATACAATATTATACAGGGTTTAATGATTTTGATCATTTTAAGCTGTTTTTTTCCAGTCTTTGGGGCCAGCTGTGAAAGAACTGAATTACAAATGTAATTTGTTGGATCCTAAAGATCAGTTGTTTTTGATATCGATAAAACTAAGGCAGACAAAACAAAAAAAAAACATTGAACTTTCACTATTTTTGGCATTTGAGAATCAACAGTCTCTTAACTGGTTGTTACATGGATAAATTTTCTGTAATACACTCTACCAGTTGAAAGAATTAGAGAATAGTTTCTGGGTGTCTATGGATGTAATTCAGCAACATATGCTTGCAGATTTTTTCTAAAAAAATTCCCAAACGCTAGAATTATTTCAGATGCCACAGAATAACTAATACACAAGTTTAGCTTTTAAAAAAAGCTTAGAGAGTCAGCCAGAGGATTTTTCTTCTCTGTGATAATGTTTTAAAAAATAATAGGGAACTGAAAAAAAAATGCTTTCAACATTTTTTTTCATTAGCATATTTGGCTACTTTAAATTAAAAACCTCGTCTTAACAGTTTTCCGCATAGGAACAAAAGCGTTGGTGCATGCAGATTCTATAGCATTTTTGTCTCTTAATCAAAAGAACAGAAAGTATAATATTAATTTAAGTTCAAATTCGCAAAACATAATTCCACGAAGTTATAAAACAAGCTCATTATCGGATTCATACGAATTTAGAAGGGGGGTGTATGAACATTAAAGCAGTTTAGAACAATCCCATGGCCACCAAACGGGACCTAGTTAGCTTCACTATCACCCCTGTTAGAGTATGTCATGTCGCAGGTTGAATCACTCAGGACTACTGTGTTTAGACAATGGAGACACCTTTGTCCCTGCGATACCGCAACAGCCATACTGAACTCTTAATTGAGAATATCGATAAATGAAGGACCGCTTAAATACTCTTTAAAATAAAACAAAATTCATACAAACAGGTCCCATATGCATGTAACATGTAAGCTTTGTTAAGCTTAATCTTTGAATAATACATCGGTACTTTTTTTTATTTTTTATTTTTAGTTTGTTAACTATTCTAATTTGACGTAGCTAGCTGAATTTTAACTTGAAATGTGAAAAAGTAGTAATGGAGACAGATTTTAAAAAGTTAAGCTTACAAATTCATAAATTATATATAATTATATATAAATTAAAACTATAAATTCCCAAATCTGATTGGCACAACTTAAATGGTCTCATCTAATGAAAAAAAAATATTCAGAGAATATGCGTCTCTTAGATAAAAGAAAGCATGTGCAGATCTAGGGGTGCATCTCAAGAAAGGTGGGCGAGCCATAGGAAGTTATGGATTAAATTTAATTGTAGAAACTTAAAAGTTTTCTTTATATATGACTGGAAATGAAAATTTTCCACACAGTC
The DNA here is from genome assembly GCF_032062105.1 of Saccostrea cuccullata. NCBI lineage: Eukaryota > Metazoa > Mollusca > Bivalvia > Ostreida > Ostreidae > Saccostrea > Saccostrea cuccullata. The sequence continues at coordinate 9,854 of NW_026918124.1, forward strand.
ACAAAAAGGGGGAGGGTCTTCCTTTCGCCATAGGTAGTTGTTGTATAAAATTTCTTTTCAAAAGCTTAAAGGCTTATCGAAATATTGCGCGGAAACAAAGTTTTAAATCAGACAGAATTCAGAATGTTTTAACCTTGGCCTTTTTACTTCAAAATCAAGAAGAATCGTTCATAGGCCATAGTGAGTTGTGTAAAATTTCATTGCAAAATCTCAAAGGCTTCTAGAGATATTGCAGGGAAATGAAAGTGTTGCAGACAGATAGACAGAACTACATTAGGCAATTTAGCCACATATGATCCACATATGTATTGACTTTTATATCAGGATCATATGAGAATCATATGTATATACAATCATATGAGAATCATATGTGGCAAATCATATGAGAATCATATGATTACACATATGTAAATCATATGAAGTAATATACATATGATTCTCATTTGAAAGATCCTGCATATAAGAATCATATGAATATTCTGACAATAATCATATGAGAATCATATGAAACTGATCATATGAGAATCATATGAAACAACGTTCACTAATTTGTCCTTGTTATACTCAGGTAAAATTCATACGCATGTTTTGACTGTGATCATATGAGAATCATATGAAACATATGAGAATCATATGAAACAGTGTTCACTTATCTGTCCTTGTTATACTGAAGTAAAATTGCAATTTCAATAATATATATCAAAAGATAAATTTAAATGTACATTAATTCAAAAGAATTTGTTAGTAATTAATTATATGTATAATTCTACTCTGTTTACCCTACCCCCTCCCCCTCTTTCCCTCTAAAAAAAACCCTTTCACAATTTTTTTCTCTTTTATAATGCATTTCCCAGACAAAATAGATAAAGAATAAATTAATTTGCTTTTCATTTTAATTTTTTTGGGTTTGGCTAAGTAAAATTAAAATAATTCCGTATTTTTCTCCGGGTCGGTTTTGTCTTTTATCGGATGAAAATATATGTCATTTTTGACGTCACTGCTGCAGCAGACGTGTTGGGTGTTTGGAAAAGGCAAGTGATCTCCTAACAATATTATTTTAAAGACTTTTGATTCACATTGTTTAAATATCATTTCATTATGGTTACAGGTGCGTATGAACTCTCTATATACTCTTATCAATGCATTTCGTAAACCTAACGTTCGTGATCTGTAAGTAAGTTTGGATAAAATTTGTTTTTGAACGAATGTAAACATTACATGTTAGGCTAAAGGCATTACTACTCTTTAAAACTTGAATTTGTTTTCGTTTTGTTACGTACTGATATGAAAGTGAAAATAGAAACCTTGTATGTCAGTTGGCGTTATGTAGGCCTATGTTGAGATCGTTATCAAGTCCGGATTCCTTCTTCAACTTAATGAGAAATGTTTGTTATTATGGCCTATAGATGCATTCGGCAACTTGAGTTCAGTGTCACAGTGCTGTTTTTTTCAGTCCAAAGAGCCCGAAGCTGATAAGACTGGCGATTGATCCTGACGCTGATTTGACAGACGATTGCATCATCACAATATTGAAGGTAAAAATAAATACTTGCAATAAAAAGTAAAGGGGACATAATTATTCGCCACTTCACATAATTCTACATTGTTTGTATGGCTTCATAAAAAATAAATTCAACTCAATACTATACTCTAGAAATTTTATTCTACATTATAATTTTAATCCAGTGCACTTAAAATATGCAAAGTATGAATAGATTTTGCTGGCTGTAAAGGCTATGGAACTAATAGCAAAAGTATACAATAACTTTTTGGGGAGAGGGGGATAAATTGGATTTTTGAATTTCAACTAAAAATTTATAACAGTGACGGTATAAATACATGTGCATGTGTGTTGAAAGAACATCAGCTAGCTAATCCATTGAATACTTACATCTATGTATTCATTGACTGACAATTATTTTTTCCCCCCTACACTAGTGAATGGTGCACGTGCCTATAGTTTCGGGTTAAATGTTAATAGTATTAAGACTATAGAGAACCTACAAACTTGTACTCTCTCTTTTTAATAGTTTAAGTTTTAATTAAATGTTTTCTTAGAAAATATCTACTGTGTGAGACTGTGAGTATTTGTCTTAACAGGTTCAATATACAGTCAGCCTCTCATAAGATAAAGAACAAATCCCAAGATCCAAGGCTTGCTTCAAAGTTAAGGTAACTACACACTGTTAAATAAACTTTGTTAATAGTCTTCCCAATAGTTTGGGATATCTTGGAATCGCAATGTCTGTTTTTCTGCCTGTCTACTTGTCTGTAGTATTTTTTGTCCAAAAATAATAAACATGTATTTGTATCAGAATCTTCTTAATTTTTTGACAATCTGAATTAATATATACTGTTTAACATTCCAAAATTGTCAAAATAACAAAAAATTGCTTATTTTGATTTTATTATGAAGCATATCTTTCAATAGTGTAATTGTTTTGCAAATTACATCATAGAATTCCTCAAAACACCTAGTATAACATATATAACGTTAGTTTTATCTTGTATTATATCTGTGTCAATGAATTGGGCATACATTTGTTTGCTGATTATACCTAAGTTACTTTTATAACTCATAGAATTTAAGAATTATTTTATTTTCACTTTTGAAATTTTTGTAGAGACCATTCTGTGCCACAAAGAAATTGTTCAGGAAGGGGAGAAGTGGTGGATATTCATTTTTGGTACGGTACAGTTCAAAGAGACTTTCAAAATGGTCATGGAAGATCAAAGGGAGGACAACTGAAAAAATTGAAAGATACAGAAGGAAAAAGAACAAGGAAATATATGGAATAATTATGAAATGGGGAGGATGTACACAATCTTGTCTGAATTTGAGCTGTGAAAATTTCCCATATTCTTATTGTATGCTGGAATAATCAATAACTTGATTTTTCATAAATTTACAATAGAGAATACATGACAAATGTTATTGCTGATACTTCAATTTTGCTTTGGACACTTTCGTGTCATATGGTATTTTTATACTTGAAATAATTATGTTATGAACAGTATACATGTTTAACTACTAAATCATTTTGCTGAAATCTTATAATTTGTACTCATGTTAGAATATGTTAAATACATGTATCGACAAATGCTACTGACTTGTTTGTATATTTTCTTGTTTAGAATGTACACTGTGAAAAATAAGTTATTTCTCTTGATGAAAATAATTTTATCAAAGAAGTTGTGTAAGCATTTTAAGATATTTTAAAATATTAAACCATTGACGATAGATCATTGTAATGTAATGAATTTTCATCTAAAGCAGAAATATCTGATTTTTAAATGTGTACAAGAATGTGAAAAATAATGAAAAAGAAAAACACATAAGTGTTTGATATGATTTACATATGATGTCCTTTTCATATGATTCTCATATGTAAATAGCTTGAAAACACATAAGTGTTTCATATGATTTACATATGACATTCTTTTCATATGATTCTCATATGTAAATGGCTTCAAACTCACTTAAATCATTCATATGAAAATCATATGTATTTATTTCATATGATTCACATATGTGGATCATATGTAAATCATATGATTTGCTTCATATGATTCACATATGATGCCCTTTTTCTATGATTCTCATATGAAACCAATCATATGAGAATCATATGATACTCGTATGAGACAAACTTAAAAAAACACTATTAAAACAAGTATTAGCTTTCCTAAAAACTCGTCTGACGTGGTTTGCTTAATTTCACAAAGCGGAAAGAAGTCAATATATATATTTTACATATTTTTTTTTTTCGTTCAGTAATCTATCTTTAAAAGACCATGTGTAATCAATACTGCCATGGCAGCTCAATTCCTTTTAAATCATGGTGAAGATAAATTTGCTGAACACACTTTATTTGCAATAACATCTTTCTTTTCTCATTAATACTACGTTTGATTTTATAATATTTTTTTCTGTGGAAAAGGGGTATAACATGTAAAAAAAATCAAAGTACTCAGAAGTACAGAGAGCCGGCTATTTACAGAGTAGAATGGATTTCTTACATGAATCACGTTTATATTCTGATGAAAAAATTATTTCAAAACTATCAATATAAATGATAAGACACTGACAGTGAGTTTTTCCATCCTTATACCACGGTCCGATTTGTCAGAATCAGAATTAATCGGTACCGGCTGATGTAAACAAACAAGCCAGTCTGGTTCCCCATCCTGCTTTACCTCGTATGTGTAAGCTACGGTAACACCGATTATCAAA
>NW_026918125.1:0-13801 GCF_032062105.1 Saccostrea cuccullata
AACAATTTCACACGATTTAGTAAAATATATACATTATTGTTTTTCGTACAAACAGATTCATTATTCCTAAAAATTTCTCGTTAAGCTAAAAAAAGATTGTTTGATAAAGACTACCAACCCCGAGTTTTTTTTTTATTCTAAAACAATGGAATTCGTCTGATAACCAACGTTCTACATGATTACTAAATAACACTTGTTCTAATCATGAACAAAATGATTAATATTGACCAGAATAGAATAAGGATATAACATATTGTCTTTTTTAAATAGTGCATTTCTAACTGAAAATCATGGCTCAATACAAAAATATATATTCCTGAGTATTCTGTAGGAAGTAAATAGATAATATTAAGTCAATATAAGGATATGGAAATAACGAACAGTATTCAATCTCAACGTCCATTAAACAAATATACAAAATAAGAGCAGAGCAAACACGGACCTCCGAAACATCAGAGGTGGGATCAGGTGCCATGGAGGAGTGAGCATCCCCTGCTGACCGGTCACACCCGCCGTGTGCTCGTTGTCATAATCAGAATATAACGGAAAAAATCCGTGGTCAATTCAGTGTATAAATAATGGACTAACAATTGGTATGAAAAACGTCAGTCAGCATTTCATTCAATGATAAATTGTATTTGCTGACAAGGTCATTGTATCGACCATAGAATTTACGAAATGATGACTTTAAACGAGATTGTTGATATTCTTGTTTCATCAACTTGCTTGTCAATAATTTACCTCGTTTAAGAAATTGTTCATACGTAGAGCATGCTCTTGCGTATCGAATCAACTGAGATATAAATACTCCGTATGCAGGTGATGAAGGTATATTGCTGCATAAGTAAGGGAAGTTGACGATAGAAAAGTTAAAGTAATGCTTCTTTTCCAACAGTCGCCCGCGTGGCGCAGTGGTTAGAGCGTCTGCTCTAGAGTCGCGAAGTAAGAATTTAATCCTTACGTCGAGGGTTCGAATCCCACTCTGGGACGTGGAGACCGGTCCTTCGGATGAGACCGTATAAACCGAGGTCCCGTGTCGCAGTAGGTGTTAGCATGAAAAAGATCCCTCCCTGCTCAATGGCCCTAAGTGCCGAGCATAGGACAAAATTTGCAGCTCTCCAGCGGCAATTGGTGGCGTCTCCATATGAATTAAAACTTCTCGAGAGGGACGTTGAACAAATTACATTCAATCAATCAATCAATTTTTTCCAAAAAGGAGAAACTGAAGCGACGTTCTCTTATTACGAAATCACCATCTATCTATGTGTTAAACATAACTCATTCTTCAGTACTGGGTGCAGATGTGTGACCAAAGGGTTATTTTTTAGAAATAATCAATTTCATAATTTATGTATATTAATTTAGTCAGTACCCTCCCTGCTTCTGAAAACAAATTGAAGAGAAGATAGGGTTAGGGTTAGGGTTAAGTCTTAAAGAGGAGATAGGTGTGCAAATGTACAAGAATGTCTGAAATTTTATGTAGGTAACTTGGTGTCCACAGTGACTGTTCTTTAGAACAATAAGCTATTCTTTTCTGGGGAATCCTTTTTGAAGTATATAAACACTAGTTTGCATGTTTTATTGCATGACTTATTTCTGCCTTATTCCATTGCAATTAGAAAATATATCCAAGACTACCAATGGACACCGTTACTTACATAAGCACTAAACAAGTAACATATGTTACTAGAATTTAACAAGTTGTTAAAATATGAAAATAATGTAATCAATAAGGTATGATGAAATCATGTTTAATGTTATATTAAATGGAATTTATTCAAAAAGTCACAATTTTTTATTTCTAGTTTCAAAAAAGGAGAAATTATGTAAGAAACATGGACACCTAACTGCAAATCAGGCTTTAAAAAGGAACAAAAAATTAACAAGACAATAGAACACTTGTCTTAATACTCTTAATGTTTCATTTCAAAGCTTTATAATAGACAAGCTTTCAAAGAGAATTAATGCAGACAAGTAAATTGTCAGATGAATAACTAAATAGCCTAGGTCTTCTATTTTGAGTCTTGGATCTTTGTGTCATTGTTATGAACATAATTCAGTCATTTCTTGTAAATCTGAAAGAAAAAAATATATAAAACAAAATACAACATGATGTAATCAACACATATACTGTTTAATTATCTATATTATATATCCTTTATAAAATCAGAAAGAAGGCAATTAAAGTACAAATTATGTCACTACTTCATGTTTTCGTGTCTCTGTAATTTGTAATTGCGTAAAATAATATGGCAATATTAAAACAAATATCCAATAAGTATTCATCCTTTGATAAGAGCAGAACAAAACTAACAAATATAGAATAAAATATAGTGCAATATAACTTTATTATCAATAGATTATACAAATAATGCAAAAACTCTTATGTTCGTAACAAAAGACGCGATTCAAAAGTCAAATGTTAAACCTAAAGTACTCGACTCGGACAGATTTATGCATTTTGTATGGTCATAAGAGACATATTTCAGTTTCTGATTAATAGCTACATGGTATAAAGATACAAAGACTGTATTTATGTGTTAAACATTCACTAAAATTGATACAATATGAAAATACTTACCGAATCTATTATGTTCGTAACTTCTTTTTTTTCCACATGGACACAATGAGAATCGCCATGATTTTTAGCAGACAGCTGCGCAACCTTTTTACTTTCGTTTTTAATTTATAATTACACCAATGCTACGGACTTTCTGAGCCAAACTTATGATTCATTGGCTGTTATTTTAGCAATCATGCTGAAAGCTATTATGTTCGTAACCAAACATTTTACAATCAGAAATCATTTTAAAATAACAAAAAGAACTGAGTTATGTTCATGAAGCATATTGTTAAAAATAATTTGTCACACATACTCATTAATTATACATAGAAACTGAACTTGACAAATTATTAAATGTTTGTAGAGAGGTGTTAAAAAGTTCAATGCATATGGACACCATGAGTTACGAAGATAAACCACAAAGTTTTAAGTTCAGAAAAAAATAATTAAGATAATATTAGCATGTTTGACAAAATAAATATATTATTTCATTTATATGCTAAGATACTGTACACAAATATCATGACAAACAATTTTATTTTTAAATAAAACAACATCTTTATGCCTATTCGAAAATTATGTCACATTTTCTGCATCTGAAATCCCCTAAATGCAATACAACAATGATCATTTTTTTTATTCCTCAACTCATATCCATGAAACTATTTATACTATATCCTCACACAAGTATCAAATCAAATCAATATCAATCTATCTGCTTACACTTTATTTATTGGAAAATGAAGGGAAAAAATACATTTTAAAAATTCACCAGTATCGAAGAAATCACCATCTATCTATGTGTTAAATATATCTTAAGTCATAGTTATTGCAGTAGGTCAATGTGTGTATCTTTATTTTTGATATTGAATATTTTTCATTATCTCCATATGATTCATTAATATGATTACAGTGCTTTTCTCTTACGAACTTCTCCATCAGTGCAGAAAATATATAAAGTTTTCAATTAAGCTACGGGGAAATAAATTCCGTGTTTTTTTTTTTCACACGTCACAGATTTCGCAAACAGACACCCGGGTAATTATTCTGAATGTCTCATGTGACATAGAAATAGGTGTAACTTTAAGCTGTATCCGCCTCGTAAATAGCCTTAGGGAATATTAAATTTGATCATTGATATACAAGCATTGATGTATGCCTAAACACTTCGAACACCTAAATGCATTAACATGATAGCTCTAGTACATGAATAACGTACATCGAACTTTTATTCACGTTTTATTTTGTTGAATATTACTTTGTATCTAATTAACCAAATGTATCAAAAAAATTATTTATTGAACTAAAATTAGCTCTGCGAAGGCTGTATTTTCAGTCTGAATATTGAATTCAGAGTACCAACAACTGAGATTTTCTTCACAAAAAACCAAAGAATTTAATTGATATCCAACGTTGTACATGATTGCTGAATTACACTAAATCGATCACTGCTTTATTATTGACCCCAACAAGGAGCAAAACTTTGAACTATAAAAAGCAGTGCATTTCTACACGAATCAAAGTCATCACCTAACACAAATATGAATATATTCTTTGTATTCAATAGGAAGTCGAAATAATGTTAGGGGTCTTTTTTCGAACAAGGAGACCCGGTATTCGGTACAGAGTCCTGTTACAAAATCGCCATTTATGTGATAAAAATATCTTTATGTATAGTTATTGTAAGAGGTGAAAGTGCGTATGAAAGGATATGGTGTATCTTTCTATATTTTAAATATTAATGTTGATTACACATCAGTGCTTTTCTCTGACCAACATTTACATCAATGCAAAAAATATATGTTTTACATTTAAGTCATCAGACAAGAAATTCAGTGTTTTTTTTTCATACGACATATATTGCACAAACAGTCAGCTGAGTCATTGTTAACGTCTCAGTTGACATAACAACGAGTGTAACTTTTAGCCGTACCGACCTCGTAGATAGCCCCAGGGAATATTAGATTTAATCTTTCACACACAAACAATGTTGTATACAGAGACCCTTGTCTTAAATGCATTTATCTGGTAACTGTTAGGTTATGGATGCTTTGATCCACCGAATAAATAAAGTTTATTTAAAGTTAATTTAAATGTTCAGTTCTGTAGAGTGATGGTGGTTTTAAAAATAACATTCATGACCATATATCTATATTTCACTTCAAATCATTATAACAAACAAAGGAAACTTTTTGTAAAGACAATGTCTAGGTGTTTTATGATTAAATACAGTACAGATATCCTGATTCTTTCTATACAGGATCTACTGAATATTTGTGTAACACATTTAATAATTTAATAATACATCTAGAGAACTGAAACTGAAACTATTGTTCCCATTGAAATGATGAAAAAATGACTGCACGAATCATTTGTGACTAGAGTGTCAAAATTCGCGGTGGCGTTAAAACTTATCTGATTATAAACAACTCAATATAAAGCGAAGAAGAATTTACGGAAGCGTAAATGGCTCTACACATTTTGTGTTATAACTTTATATATTGTATTATATTTAATCGACTTATCAATATATAAAGTGTTATACCTTCTTATTTATGTACATATTTTGAATTGTATTGAGGTGTATGAACATAATAGAAGTTAACTTCTTTTGTTCACTAGATTTTATTGCTTTTACTTTTATCGACTAAAATATTATACTAATTTTCAAATATCGATCTAAACAAAATATTGATTCATGTCAATATAGTTTTGTCGATATGAAGATATAGATATGAAGTTATATCGATATAGATATATGAATATTTTCGAGAAGAAGTCAGAAAAAAGTTCTTGAATTAACTTGGCGGGAGCGGGAATTCTAATTAATCTTCACTTGGGAAACTTATGTACCATGTATTTGCTATCGTGTTCTATTATAGGCTGGAACAAAATTCAGAAGTATTTGAAAAATGGAGATGGAGAGACATCATCAGTTAAATTATATGCAATGTCATAGGAAATTATTGTACCCATCATTTTGAAGAAGGAATGTACTATATTCTATCATAGTTCACTGCATATTTCTCTTGAGTTCAATGGGGATTTCATATCGCTAATGAATCGAAAATAGAAAATACCGGGTAACACTATTTAAATAAGTAACACTAATTATATATGTACTTTGTAAATATTTGATGTTTCACTCTGTGATATACATAGGATCTGACTCATGAATGCGAACTTACACAGTCTTGAACCCCCACTCCCACATAAAAATACAATAACACCAGATCTAACTTCTTATTGATTTAAATAATATTAAATAATTTGTGATTACATCCAATCTGTATAACCTTAGTCACAAAGTTTAAAGGATGAAAGTGTAGTGTCAGCCAAAATAAATTTATAACAAATAAAACACTCCCAGGGATTTAATAATCTACGTAACTGCAAGAATTTTCTTAAATTTGGGGACATATCAGTGGATCTTTACTGTACTCAGTTTTGGTTTTTTAATAGCTGGATGTGGCGCACAAAGATACTTTTGTCTCCCTCTCTTCAAAAGTGGTGATCGGCCTCTTCAAAAGTGGTGATCGGTGCAATAGCCCACTATGGATTTATAATTTTCAATTTGTTTCAATCTCCCTTTTTTGATATACTTTTTAATTTGACTCAGCCTTTAATGGTAAATGCTGACATGATACATAATTAATCTTTCACTGAATCCCGAGTAAAGTGAAGATTCATTGGAATTCCCGCCCCCGCCAAAATAGTTCAAAAACACTTTAATTATTCTGACTTCTTTATCGCAAATATACATAAATTAAAATTGATATAACTATATCTTTAATTTCTCATATCAACAACATTATATCGATAAGATTAAATGTCTTTTTTAAATCAATATCTGAAAATCAATATATTATTTCATTGGATAAAATTTAAAGCAATAAAATCTACTGGAAAAAAGAAGTTGCCTTCTATTATGTAAATACACCTCAATACAATTTAAAATACGTACATAAATAAGGAGGTATAACACTTTATATATTGAAAAGTCGATAAAATATAAGACAATATACAAAGTTATAACACAACAAGTGTAGAGCCATATACGCTTCCGTAAGAATTATTACCATCATATGATGACATGACACCGCTCCCTTTAACTGATGTTATATAAACCTACGTTTGTATTCTCAATTTTTTTTTCTGTTTTTTTTTTTTTGACAAAGTTATCATTTATCAAAAAGGTGGAGATAATTTTCTGCACAAATAATTCATGTCTGTACCCTTTTTTAAAGCACATTTTAAAAATGTTCTTATGTTTGTAAAAAAAGCAAATAAACAGAACGTGATAGACCTTTTCAAAAATTAATTTGCAATTATAATTAAAACAAATCACTTGAAGTGTTTAGTTTAAGGATAAGCCAACGTAGTTTTGCACTACAGTGGCTTGTTGTCAAGTTAGGTTTCAGTAAGTAAGGAACCTCTTTACACTGTTCTTTTGCAATACGTTGAAAACTCCAAAAATAAAACTCCAAAGGTTATGTTTGAACATTTGTGGTACTTTATAAAATTTCATTTTGATTTTTCAGCATGTTCTGTATCTTTCAAATCCCAAATACCAAATGAAAAAAAATAGTAGTGTTATAGTACATGTAATTTAATATAATTCAAAACTTTATCAATAAATATTTTTATATCACATTTCATGTGTCCGAGGTCATAAATTTTTCACCCGTGTTATCAAATTGTAGGGAAAAAAAAGTCTGTTCAATGCTTTGTTGTTTACTTTGAACGAAGGATATGGAGATAACGAACAGTATTCAGTCTCAAAGTCCAGAAAACAATACAAAATAAGAGCAGAGCAAACCTTTGAAAACTTTGAAACCTTAAAAACATTTTTTGATCTAGGAAGGTGAAAAAGGTTTAAAAAAAATAATCTAGCGAACAGCAAGCCTCAGCTGTACCCTCAAATTATCTTTGACTCCAATATATTGATCTATTTCAAAGTGTACGGGCCAACACAATAAAATTTTTGTAGACAAAGTAACAAATGAAATTTTATGCTCCCAACAAAGGAGAAAGTATCACACAATCAGAAGGGTGAGCTACTATCAGAAAACCAGGGAAAAAACCCCTAACTAAACCCTATTTAACGACATCCAGCTTGTACAATTTTCATTGCAGAACACTTCATTTACTTTTAATTAGGATTCGACAAGGGAGCCTAAAACTTTGTTTCAAGCTTAATATCATTTTACTTAGATGTATCACAAATAAGGAAGAAAGTTCTGATGTAGAGAACCACGTTTATTATGAAAATATTGCACATTCAGTACAAATGCCCTTTAATCCATTGATGCAAAAACCTTAATCATTTCGTGTCCCATTTGAAAACTTTGGGAACGTTATTTTAAACCCTGTTTACGCAAGCAGTCAAAAATCTTTAAATTACCTGATCCGAAGAAATTCTAACTTGTCTCTCAAATTTACAAGGTGTCCTGAATCTTAACTGCATATATCAACTCAAGGTGATATAGATTTAATTAATCTAGATTACCGGGCAAAGAAATTTTTCTACGTTGATATTATCAAATTCGTCTTTTGTTTTGTACACTAAGTGATACTTAGAAATACCATCTTTTTTAACAATCAAAGGCTATTTTATTGCAAAATTATTGTTTTGAAAGAATGTGAGATCTTCTATTAGCTTAGTCGTGTGCGTGAAGCAGAGGTTAGAGTGTGTGTTTTATAGATTTGATATTTACCTCAAGTTCTAATTACACTTAGAGGCGTGAAAGCCGTTATAAAGAGGTCTGCCGATAAGGTCAAAGTTTGCAACCATCCCTTTTAATCGTTTTCTGTTTTTTATAATTATATACTGCAGATCACTAAATTTTTGCGACACTTTATTTTTGCGAGATACCGGAAGTCATTGACTCTTTATTAGCGAAACAAAATTTTCACGAATTCGGTCATTGTTCTTTATAATCTTATGGAATTCTATTACTTGAAAATAAAATTCTCGAAATAAAGAGTGATTTATAATAATGTTTACACCATAGCATTTATTGATCATCATAATATTTTTTTCACGTTAAAATGTGCTTTTTCCCATAGACTTAAACGTATACTTAATTAATTGAATACTGCTCGGGTAATTCTATTTTGAAAAAAAAATCTCCTGGTATAATGTAAATCCTTTTATCTTCGACACTGTTATGCATTAGTTTCTGAATATTTAATACAGGATGGAAATTTCAGGTTAATAAACGTTGTCATTTTATGGATCGGATACCTTAATAAATTTCTTTATCTTTTATCTTTCAAATGATGTCTTATCTCTGATATTTAAAAAGCTTTATTCTCATATTTTATAGAAGAACAATTTTGTTATATTACCTTGATTGACAACCTCTATGACAGAGAAAGAAATGCTCAAAGTTCTTTAGAAGATTTCATTTCTTATATTGCTTCATTTGCTTTTCATCTTTATGTTACATGCTTGATGGTTTATGATTTAATTTCAGGGCTTTAATCTTTCTCTCCTTGTCGTCCCAATTGTCCGTTTTTTTAGTTTTGTAGAAGAAAATATTATATTTTTCATTCGTATATGGTGTGCGATATTTTGACGGATCTTACTTTCTGCTGCCTACAGAAATTTTACATTCAAATATTTCATTCCGCATTTGTTATGTGATCTTTACACATGCACTCTCTTTATTATTTGGCTAATTAGCAGCAGAACAACTAACATTGTCATTAAGGAAGTTATAAAAAATCAATCGTTAGTTTCATTATTTAAGAGCACATACTATTCTGCATTTCATATTCAAGTAAAATAAAAAAAATGCGTTCTGTTCTAAAGTATTTTTTTTCTAAACAAAATAAACTGTTTATAGAGAGTATCCAGGTGTTCTGTTGTTAAGAATTATTTAATTAAAAAAGCGTACAATAAGTCAAATAACCTTATTCAAATTATATAGGGTCTACTAAATATTTGTATCACACTTTTCAAATGATATCTTCGGAACTGTAATTGAACTGTTATACCTTCTTGAAAGTCTACGAAATGTTTAGAAAAATGATCCGCTCGAAATATTCTTTAACTAGTGTGTCAAACGTCTGGGTTACATTATCTGATAATTATAAGTTACATTTGCATTATCATTTTATACGTTTTTTTAAAAAAACTTTTTATGAAAACCATTAACAAAGATTTCATTAAATATTTTTACTGTAATGCAAAATCTTCCAAAAATATGATAAGATTGATTTATTTTATACTGTTAAATGTCCCTCTCGAGAATTTTTCAATCATATGGAGACGTCACCGTATGCCGATGAAGGGCTGCAAATTTTGACCTTTACTCGGCACTCACGGCCATTGAGCAGTGAGGGATCTTTATCGTGCCAACGCCTGTCGCTGACACGGGGCCTCGATTTTTAAGGTCTCATCCGAAGGACCCACAACTTTCACTTTAAAGTGCCGAGCGCATGACGAAGGAACAGTTGCTACCAATTTTAACGACTAGGTCAGTCACGGCCGAGATACGAACTCACGACCTCCCGATCACGAAGCAAGCGCTCTACCGACTGAGCTACCGTGAACGGTAATATTATAAGAAATGATCTAGCTTAACTATTGCGTGAAACTTCCAATATAAAAGTAATGAATAATGCCAAGTTATATACTGAGCAAAATAAGTTTAGCAATTAAAGGTATTTAATATATGAAGTAGAAAAAGGTAGATCAATAATTTATAATGCATTTGAAATGTTAAATTTTCTTCGTATAACAAAGAAAAGGCAATATTTTTGTTGAATTCAAGATTAATTGTGTTTGGCCTTGCGATGCGTTATTAATGATGACGTTGAGTAAGTGATATTGCTTTGAGAGGTCTTTGAGCTCGAAAAATGGCTGAACGTAGCCTGTTTCCTACAAAATGTCCGCATCACCTCACTCCAGTAAAACGGCATAACTCTTCTGCAACTTGAAGAGCAGCCATAAAACTGTAACGTCTCGACGTTGTAACAGTTAAACGATCATTGCTAACCCTCGTTTTTCGTGGACGTTCTAAGCGCTGGAGATTGAATACGTGTTCAGTCGTTAAGAATCAGTTCGATAGTCGACATTTGGTGGACTGATGCAAGCAGAAGTGTTCAGCGACATCTTTTTATAAGCAACCGATTATTAGCATCCATATAGTCCTTTAACGTTCATTATCAGAAAGTCCTGGTGTTTTATGGATATTGCACATCATAGGCTTTTTAAACCCGCACGTTTCACGGAAGAACATGCAGCTAAAACAATCCGTCTTTCCCTTAAACTTCAATATGCCAATAAAGGAATTGACGCAGTTAATATAAGTAATATTCTTAATCACAAAAGGGTCCAGTCTTGTATTCCACCATATTTCAAGTTAAAGACTACGCCTTGTATTTCCTACAAATAAACATCGACCATTGCTTCCAAACATTTCAATTACAAAAACACTTTACATGGCCTGGATATCGACTATCTAAAAAATAATCCCCCTTCGTGTTCATGTTCTTCTTCGCCCTATAACTATAGTCCTGCTGGACACGTTATTTCAGGTGACGTAAAAATAGTTCGTAATGAGGACCTTAGATCACTTATTTTAAAAGGTCCTAAATATAGGGAACCCCGATCCTTCAACTGGTGTCGAAATTTCATAAATATTATGGATTCTGTTGAAAATTACGCCAGACGATGGGCCAGATATGAAAAAGAAGACATTGACACCTTGTCAGAATGGATTAAATGTTTCAGATCCATGTTAAAGTCACGTATTAAAAGATTGAGGGGCAAAATGAAAACCATCTATCCTTCTGTGTTCAATAAACCAGAAGTGAAAAAAGAATTAGATAGATTACACGATCAGTACGTACTGGTTCCTGCCGACAAAGCAGGTAACAACATTGTCTTCGTTTGTAAGGCTCATTATATAAATTGCATTCTAGAAGAACTTGGATTTAATTCTACAAGTGGTAATCCTACTTATACATATACTTCTCTTTCTAAGGAAGAAATTCTTCAAAATCACCTGTCAATTTTGAATACTTTTAATATTCCACAGAGCCAAAATGAATTTGAACTACCTTATATATATTGGATTTCGAAACTTCATAAGAATCCTTACAAGCAAAGATACATTGCAGGTTCCAGTAAATGTTCTACCAAGCCTCTTTCGTTACTTCTCACTAAAATATTGACAGTAGTGAAGGAAAAACTTCAAGAGTACTGTACAACTATATATTCAAGAAGTGGTGTAAATCAGAAGTGGATACTTAAAAATTCTAAAGAACTTTTGGACAATTTGAAATCACAAGACTTTACAAAAATCAACAGCATAAAAACTTACGACTTTTCTACTTTATACAAAACAATTCCCCACGACAAATTAAAATCCAGGCTTTTTGATATCATTAACAGCTGCTTCTTCAACAAAAATGGAACTCGTAAGTTTACTTACCTCGTCATTGGTCATTTGAAAAATTATTTTGTTAAAACAGATTCTGATTGCACACATAAGTACTCTGAAGTTGACATCAAGAAGATGCTTGAGTTTCTGATTGACAATATCTATGTGGTTTTTGGAGACCAGGTATTCCAACAATCTATTGGAATTCCCATGGGTACAAATTGCGCTCCGTTATTAGCAGACTTATTTTTATATTCATATGAAACAGAATTTATGCAAAATCTTTTGCGTGAAAAGAAGAAAACACTTGCTGTGGCCTTCAACTCGACATTTAGATATATCGACGACGTATTGTCAATTAATAATGATAATTTCCAGTCCTACGTCGACACGATATATCCTGGTGAGCTTGAGATTAAAGATACCACGGAGTCCGACACTTCTGCTTCATACTTGGATATTTTACTTGAAAAAGACACTAATGGTAATCTAACAACCAAGCTATATGATAAACGTGATGACTTTAACTTTTCTATCGTCAACTTCCCTTACTTATGCAGCAATATACCTTCATCACCTGCATACGGAGTATTTATATCTCAGTTGATTCGATACGCAAGAGCATGCTCTACGTATGAACAATTTCTTAAACGAGGTAAGTTATTGACAAGCAAGTTGATGAAACAAGGATATCAACAGTCTCGTTTAAAGTCATCATTTCGTAAATTCTATGGTCGATAGAATGACCTTGTCAGCAAATACTATTTATCATTGAATGAAATGCTGACTGACGTTTTTCATACCAATAGTTAGTCCATTATTTATACACTGAATTGACCACGGATTTTTTCCGTTATTTCCTGATTATGACAACGAGCACACGGCGGGTGTGACCGGTCGGCAGGGGATGCTCACTCCTATGGCACCTGATCCCACCTCTGATGTTTCGGAGGTCCGTGTTTGCTCTGCTCTTATTTTGTATATTTGTTTAATGGACGTTGAGATTGAATACTGTTCGTTATTTCCATATCCTTCCATAAGACGTTTTTGAAGTTTTTCACCGGTTTTCTTTTAAAAGCATTTTCAGAATGTTTTTCTAGTAAACAATTGTTCCCGGACCATGTGCGTTCGAGCGTAACCTTTTGTTTTATTGAATTGTCAAAACGTTGGATGAAGCGGTTTCTGCGTGTCAAATCAAAAAAAAAAAAAAAACTCTGTCTTTTGTTATCTTTATCTCTATTGATTTTAAGAAGAAGCATAATCAAACAATTAAGAAAAATATTTTAAATCATATATACGGAAAAGCAATTGGTAAACTTATTTTGCTCAGTCTTTGTTTATTTCTTATTTACCTATCTAAAAATGCTAAGTGTTCTGAGAAAAGGGTCTCTTTGACAATTTTAATGTATAAAAGTGGATTCTTTATCAACTAAACTCTACACAGTAAATCGAATATTATTTACTATATTTGAATAATGACAAGCATATTCCACACAAAAGCACTATCTAGAATAACTCCTCAATGACATTTCTTTTTTTTACAAATAAAGATTGAAATAAAGTGATTTTGTCTGCTTAAATATTTGAAAGATTATATTTTTACAAAATGGAGTTTTAAATGTTAAACATGGTGTGTGTCATGTTTATGACCAAGCTTATGGGATGTTGATCCAAACTGCCCTTCTAACTAATTAATTTACAACAAAATTTTCTTTAAATTTTAAACATTACATTTAATAAATCACAATATACAAAATTAACTGGATAACTGTCAGTGATCAGCTGGGCGATGACGCGCACGGATGTCCTTAATACGGATACAATTGGTCTCCGGACTGGTTTG